>NC_091348.1:6869338-6954338 GCF_038502225.1 Cherax quadricarinatus
ACCTCCTCCTAACTTCCAAACTACGAATTCTCTGCATTATATTCACACCACACATTGCCCTCAGACATGACATCTCCACTGCCTCCAGCCTTCTCCTCGCTGCAACATTCATCACCCACGCTTCACACCCATATAAGAGCGTTGGTAAAACTATACTCTCATACATTCCCCTCTTTGCCTCCAAGGACAAAGTTCTTTGTCTCCACAGACTCCTAAGTGCACCACTCACTCTTTTTCCCTCATCAATTCTATGATTCACCTCATCTTTCATAGACCCATCCGCTGACACGTCCACTCCCAAATATCTGAATACGTTCACCTCCTCCATACTCTCTCCCTCCAATCTGATATTCAATCTTTCATCACCTAATCTTTTTGTTATCCTCATAACCTTACTCTTTCCTGTATTCACCTTTAATTTTCTTCTTTTGCACACCCTACCAAATTCATACACCAATCTCTGCAACTTCTCTTCAGAATCTCCCAAGAGCACAGAGTCATCAGCAAAGAGCAGCTGTGACAACTCCCACTTTGTGTGTGATTCTTTATCTTTTAACTCCACGCCTCTTGCCAAGACCCTCGCATTTACTTCTCTTACAACCCCATCTATAAATATATTAAACAACCACGGTGACATCACACATCCTTGTCTAAGGCCTACTTTTACTGGGAAAAAATTTCCCTCTTTCCTACATACTCTAACTTGAGCCTCACTATCCTCGTAAAAACTCTTCACTGCTTTCAGTAACCTACCTCCTACACCATACACTTGCAACATCTGCCACATTGCCCCCCTATCCACCCTGTCATACGCCTTTTCCAAATCCATAAATGCCACAAAGACCTCTTTAGCCTTATCTAAATACTGTTCACTTATATGTTTCACTGTAAACACCTGGTCCACACACCCCCTACCTTTCCTAAAGCCTCCTTGTTCATCTGCTATCCTATTCTCCGTCTTACTCTTAATTCTTTCAATTATAACTCTACCATACACTTTACCAGGTACACTCAACAGACTTATCCCCCTATAATTTTTGCACTCTCTTTTATCCCCTTTGCCTTTATACAAAGGAACTATGCATGCTCTCTGCCAATCCCTAGGTACCTTACCCTCTTCCATACATTTATTAAATAATTGCACCAACCACTCCAAAACTATATCCCCACCTGCTTTTAACATTTCTATCTTTATCCCATCAATCCCGGCTGCCTTACCCCCTTTCATTTTACCTACTGCCTCACGAACTTCCCCCACACTCACAACTGGCTCTTCCTCACTCCTACAAGATGTTATTCCTCCTTGCCCTATACACGAAATCACAGCTTCCCTATCTTCATCAACATTTAACAATTCCTCAAAATATTCCTTCCATCTTCCCAATACCTCTAACTCTCCATTTAATAACTCTCCTCTCCTATTTTTAACTGACAAATCCATTTGTTCTCTAGGCTTTCTTAACTTGTTAATCTCACTCCAAAACTTTTTCTTATTTTCAACAAAATTTGTTGATAACATCTCACCCACTCTCTCATTTGCTCTCTTTTTACATTGCTTCACCACTCTTAACTTCTCTCTTTTTCTCCATATACTCTTCCCTCCTTGCATCACTTCTACTTTGTAAAAACTTCTCATATGCTAACTTTTTCTCCCTTACTACTCTCTTTACATCATCATTCCACCAATCGCTCCTCTTCCCTCCTGCACCCACTTTCCTGTAACCACAAACTTCTGCTGAACACTCTAACACTACATTTTTAAACCTACCCCATACCTCTTCGACCCCATTGCCTATGCTCTCATTAGCCCATCTATCCTCCAATAGCTGTTTATATCTTACCCTAACTGCCTCCTCTTTTAGTTTATAAACCTTCACCTCTCTCTTCCCTGATGCTTCTATTCTCCTTGTATCCCATCTACCTTTTACTCTCAGTGTAGCTACAACTAGAAAGTGATCTGATATATCTGTGGCCCCTCTATAAACATGTACATCCTGAAGTCTACTCAACAGTCTTTTATCTACCAATACATAATCCAACAAACTACTGTCATTTCGCCCTACATCATATCGTGTATACTTATTTATCCTCTTTTTCTTAAAATATGTATTACCTATAACTAAACCCCTTTCTATACAAAGTTCAATCAAAGGGCTCCCATTATCATTTACACCTGGCACCCCAAACTTACCTACCACACCCTCTCTAAAAGTTTCTCCTACTTTAGCATTCAAGTCCCCTACCACAATTACTCTCTCACTTGGTTCAAAGGCTCCTATACATTCACTTAACATCTCCCAAAATCTCTCTCTCTCCTCTGCATTCCTCTCTTCTCCAGGTGCATACACGCTTATTATGACCCACTTCTCACATCCAACCTTTACTTTAATCCACATAATTCTTGAATTTACACATTCATATTCTCTTTTCTCCTTCCATAACTGATAATTTAACATTACTGCTACCCCTTCCTTTGCTCTAACTCTCTCAGATACTCCAGATTTAATCCCATTTATTTCCCCCCACTGAAACTCTCCTACCCCCTTCAGCTTTGTTTCGCTTAGGGCCAGGACATCCAACTTCTTTTCATTCATAACATCAGCAATCATCTGTTTCTTGTCATCCGCACTACATCCACGCACATTTAAGCAACCCAGTTTTATAAAGTTTTTCTTCTTCTCTTTTTTAGTAATTGTATACAGGAGAAGGGGTTACTAGCCCATTGCTCCCGGCATTTTAGTCGCCTCATACGACACGCATGGCTTACGGAGGAAAGATTCTTTTCCACTTCCCCATGGACAATAGAAGAAATAAAAAAGAACAAGAGCTATTTAGAAAAAGGAGAAAAACCTAGATGTATGTATATATATATATGCATGTGCGTGTCTGTGAAGTGTGACCAAAGTGTAAGTAGGAGTAGCAAGATATCCCTGTTATCTTAGCGTGTTTATGAGACAGAAAAAGAAACCAGCAATCCTACCATCATGCAAAACAATTACAGGTTTTTGTTTCACAGTCATCTGGCAGGACGGTAGTACTTCCCTGGGTGGTTGCTGTCTACCAACCTACTACAGCTTTATATCATCGACAAACAATATATAAGAATCAATCCTCCTTCCCTCTCTAATTCCACTTCTACCAAGTATTTAAAACTTAGGACTGTAGACTGTGGTCACTAACTCCTGGTGATAGTATGCAATCTATTTCTATTATCTCAGATTTATTTAAGATGGCAGCCAGATACAGACATGCTGGTTCGTCCATTGCTCACATTTTTTTTTGATATGCAGAGTTATAAAATTTTCTAATGCTGCTTCCATCAGTCTTGCTCTTCATGTTTATGATTCCCATGCGACGCAGATGGATCAAAGTTCTGCCAGTCTGTTTCTTTATGACGGAGATCCCCTGTGGTCAGTGTCGTCTTTGGTTCTACCTGCTCTCTGTGACACTTTCGCAAGAATATGTAATCTGGCTATGTTATTCTGCCTCCGTCTCCTGTTGTTTAGTGGGTGAAGAGAGTATAAATCACTGTTCTATTACATTGGGTTCCCCCCCAGTCATTGATTATCTTGCTGTACAGTCAATGAAATCGACAGTGTTTAGGCTTCTCAGCTCTTTAAAACTGATTTCTCACAATTAGTGTCAAACCACCACCTCATCTCTCCTTTCATTCTCTTCCTATAATGAGGTAACCCTCGGAGAGTAATGCATTGATTATTACAGAGGGGTTTGTCTCCGTAATAGCTATATGTCTTTTCTATCCTACCTTTAGTTCATCACTTTATTTTGTAATATAATTTGCGTTTGTATATCACAGTACGATCCTTCAATTATTTACTCTCTGATAAGAATTCTGGTTTTGGGACAGAAACCAAATGTAGAAGGTATAAGTGTAGATAGCGTGGCAGGGAAAAGCAAATGGGGTAAGGGAGAGGAAGCTGCACTAGTAAGGATGATGAAGTGAACGGAAAGGGTGGATGGGGGAGGGGGCAATTTGAAAGGGGAGTAGAAAGGAGTAGACGAAACGGTAGCAGGAAGGTTGAGGTGATGGAGAGCAGTAGCTGCAATTAATCTCTCTAATCCTCGATTATTCCTACAAACATGTATCCTCTCTGAGACTTTCCTTTTGCACGAAGATAAACGATGAAACAAACTATAACTGATACTTATTATAAATATCCAGCAACACAGTTTAATAAGTTTAAAAAAAATTAATCATTAGCATAAGATGCACACACTGCCACGTTAACCTTCAACGAAGTTAAAGAGAAGTTGCAACATAATTCGTGCGTTTTTGTAAAGTTTATCTGGAAGATCTTCCTCGACTACTGGAGAGATAACGATCATCCTGAATGACAGGGGAGATTAGGATCTTTCTGAATTTCTGGAGACATTAGGAACTTCGTGAATGACAGGGGAGATTAGGATCTTCTAGTGAGATTGAGTTCTTCCTGAATCACTTGTGAGATTACGATATTCGTGAACCACTGGTGTGATTAAGATCGTCTTGAACCATTTGTGAGATTAAGTTATTCCTGGACTAGCAGTGAGATCAGGGTCTTTGTGAATTACTGGAGAGATTAATGTATTTCTAAACTACTTGGAAGATTTAGATATTCCTCACCTAATTAAAATACTAAGATCTCCTTGAACAACTGGTGAGATTAAAATATTCCTGATCTGGTGAATCTAGGATCTACGTGAACTAATACAGAGATAAACATTATCATTACAGAATACAAAGTACGGAGACCTTCCACTGTGACATGTACTTTGTGAATGCAATAATAATAATAATAATAATGCACTGTCACAGTACAACGTGAGGATTCACGTAGGAACTTGTACGTCTGCAAGCTTTTGAAAGCTTTTGTATAATTCATTAACGAGAAAATCATTAAATATTTATTTTTTTTCTCTCCATCTCAGTTTTGTTGATAAGCAATATTGCAAAAAATAATGGTAGGAATGTAAGCGGAGTCATATATATTGAGGATGCGTGAGGTAGGTAGCCTTGTTGCGACCACCAGTATTGCCCTCCACCTCCTCATCCCCTACCCCCGGCCGCCACCGCCACCGCCGCCCACTAGCCCTCCCTCCCTTTATTTCTTTCCCTTCAGAGGCGTTGCTAGAGTTGGTGTCACCCAGGGCAGAATTTCTGGTGTCACCCCCATGAAATTCAAGGGCAGGGGGATGGGGGGGGGCAAACTCCAGTTAAGTCACTACTGCATGACCAGGAGAATACTTCTCAACTTTATTAATTATAAAATAAAAAATCGTAGTAATATTGAGGAAACAAACTCAAATACCACTTTGAGTACAGGCAACAGATCCTACATTTATTCATCTTCAACAATGCAAAAAAAAAAAAATTGAAAAATAAAGAAAAACATCGCAATAGAGAAACACTAGTTCCGATTTGACCTTGAGTACAGGTAACATCACAGTGAATCTGATCTTACATTTCCTTGCCTTCAATTATGCAAAATCATCTATCACATCAAAATCAAAGATTTTCTCTATATAGGCTTATTTGTACTTTGTTAATATATATTAGGCTATATAGAAACGAAGGATTCTTCTCTTATGTTGGTGCAGCACTGTTTTGGGCATTAGTGTTACCTTCTTTACAGGCTCTATGGTGTCACCCCCTAATTGGTGTCACCCGGGGCGGCCCGCCCCCCCTTACGACACCTCTGCTTCCCTTCATTTCCTTTCCTCCCTTGCCGCCACTCATCATCCTTCGCAGTTCTCTTGTTCATATTCTTCCTTTTCCTGTCTCTCTATTTTTCTCCATTCCTCTCCTATGTCGCCCTGTCCCTTCTTCCCCGTCATCATCGTTCTTTTACGTCCTCCCCTCTTTTTTTTTCATTTCCTTCTTCCTTCTCTTTGCTCCATCCAGTTTCCTCCCTCTCTCCACCCTCTCCAGTTCACACTTCCTCAACGCACATCTTATACACACATTATTCAGAATCACTAAATTCTTGTAGCTCGGACGAGCTACACGTACATGCTAATTTCGAAAAATTCTAGAGACCTGTCACTACGTGATAATGCTGCTGGCATATAGTGGAAGTCTTCCTGATCTTCAGGAAACCAATCAGAGACCCGTAACTCCTTGGATAGAAGGGGTTCTGGGTGAAGAAACGAGGTGTGAAGCTGTATAAGGCTTCACTTCAAAGAGGCTCCTGAATCCTCAGATTCAGGATTCAGATTCAGGTCCTTAATCCTCAGATTCAGGACCCCCGCGCCGTTCACCGTGGAGGTAAATGCACCAAAATTTTCGCTGATATAAGTGAAACCTGGAAAAAATATATAGAAGAATCTTGTGTAGATGGTGCATAAAATATATATCTTGTTATTGTCATTGTTCTGAATACAACCAAGAAACGATCAGAAAAGTCAGGTATTTATGCTGACAAGTAGCATCGCCCTTGTTATATACCTGCAAGCGTAGGTATGCAGGTAATGCAAGGCAAACGGCCACTTAATATAATTTCTCCTACAGGGTTCTATGGTGATGAATCTGTCTATGGTGAAGAGAAGATCACTGAACTGCTGTTCTGCTGATGGAGTCTTGCCCTTGAAGTGGAGAGATAGAAAAGTGGTTATGATGCTATTTTCTGATTATGGGACTGATCCCATTTCCAGTCAGTGTCCTCGTGTAAGATGCCACTGTCATGAAGAACCTAGCGGTCTCCTGCCACATGGTTATCAAAACTTACAACTCTAATATGCGTCGCACTGGCCCAAGTGGTATACTCGCCCATTTCTACAGGACTCCTGTGATAGCAGGACGCTGGTATTTTCGGGTCTTTGGCTATGTGCTTAACCTGTATGTCCGTAATTATTGGCTCCTGTGTTAAATAGCTGTGCAGTGTTTGCAAGATAACTTTCTCTGTTGGACATCAGAAATTATTTCATCTCATACCTCCAAGAACAGTCGGGGCAATTGCATAAGTTTTTTAAATATATAAGAATTGTAATTTTGTATAATCTAATTACGAAAACAAACTTTTTGTGCAATATATCGCAATCTACAACTTTTTGTTATTTTTAAATATATATATTTTTAATATTTACACGTATCATCTGTGGCAATATAAACACAAATGCAGTATAATGTGATCCTTTATTGACTACGTTTCGCCCACACAGTGGGCTTTTTCAAGTCACAAACAGAACTACCTGGGGTGGAAGGAACGCGAGTATTTATAGTCCGGCTGAGGTCAGGTGAAGAATGCTGTATCTGATGATGTACCGAGTTGGGTTGTAGAGTCTAAAACTTGGGTAGCTTGGAAAGGAGACTGGACAAGTTTGTGAGCAGACCTTCTACAGTGTTCTTATGTGGGATAGCGATGAAGAAGTTTCTTGGCAAGTGGTTCAGCTATGTTATAGAAGCCACTGTGTGGGCGAAACGTAGTCAATAAAGGATCACATTATACTGCATTTGTGTTTATATTGCCATTGTGTCGGTATTTTATACCATTTATTTCCAACGTATCATCTGTATAATAAAAATTTTGAATAGTTTCACTGCCCCACTTTTTTGTTTGTGTGCAAATTATTTATTACAGAAATTGTTTATTTAATTTCTCCAAGCCATTCATATTGTGGGAAATCAAGCACCGATACTCCAATTTCCTGCCATTTTACAGTTGTGGAAGGTGTTAGTTTGGTGGAGGGTTGTAACCTGATACATGAACCTACACCCGTTGTTGCCACACTTCCTCTAGTGCTAGAGCCTCTTATAAGTACTTAGGTTAAGTTCGAGTTAGATGTAGGGTAATTTAGCTTAATATTTACGTTTACTTTTATCTTGAGCTTACACAGTTCACACAGGGAACCCATTTGTGCCACCCACCAGCGGGGGAACAGCTGAACCATCCTAGTTAAGTCACCGACAGACCTGTGTATCGAGGGGGAACGAACCTTGTGACGAAGTTCTTTTTAACAATCCTATCTCAAGAGAGGGCGACTTACTCTTCACGACGCTTGTACAATAGAGAACACGAACATTCACTAATCACATTACAAACGTGGATGACATTACCCTTCACTGTCACATTACGTAGTGACAAAGCGACTGATGCTATTCCGGAAACCTTGTGATGCCCAGAGACTCGTCCACATATCTCACGGTGTTCCTAGCTGAAGTTAACCTGCATGTCACGACTGTAAGTGATTGTTACCAATACTATTGAATACTCATATACCATATTTTCCGGTATGTAAGGCGCACGACAGAAGTATCATAACGGTAAATCAGTAATCATATTCAGGGACTAATTACCCTCTCACTTTACTCTAAAGCGTAACCCAAATCGCACCCTTAACCTTGAGCATGGATTGAGAGTTAGCAGTTTGAGAACAATAATACGAAAAGAACTTCAATTGAACTTTATTGACTTAAGACTTAGGGAGATTGACACATCATTCCATCATGCAGGAGGAGCCACATGTCTATGTTGCATCCAACAAAATAAGCCGACTCCTGGGTGTCACTACTGCCCGGCTCCGGCTGGGTTACAAGTATCTATGGCAGGTTAAGTCACCACCACCAGATGTAGAACAAACGAAATGTAAACTTTGCCAGATGGACTATTGTCACACCTTGCGTCATTATGTACTGGAGTGAGATCAGATTAATGAATTTAGAGACAACTCACTCAGAAAT
Source organism: Cherax quadricarinatus (assembly GCF_038502225.1). Lineage (NCBI taxonomy): Eukaryota > Metazoa > Arthropoda > Malacostraca > Decapoda > Parastacidae > Cherax > Cherax quadricarinatus. The sequence continues at coordinate 6,878,016 of NC_091348.1, forward strand.
GTTCAAGAAATGGCAAAGTATTTTATCCACAGTGGTATATTACAGACCATTCTGGAGAAATACCCTGACTTTGCTAGCTGTAAATAAAGCATTACCACGTGTGTGTCCTCTTCAAGGGGGGCGGGCTCCTTGGCATGGTGAAGAGGCTCTTGGTCTGAGGAATTAGACCTGTCAGTCTCCTTCCTCAGACCGAACCTAATTACCCCTCAATCCCCCCTTCCCTATCCCATCCTCCCCATCCTCCCCTTTTCCCTTTCCTCCTCCCCCTCCCCACCCCTTCCTTTTGCCCTTCCTCTTTTTGGCCTTTGGGATTTTTCCCAAAGACGCGCTAGTTCCTAGGTAGGGGAAAGGGTACTGGGGTCCATCCCATTCTGTTGAGGTTCTTGGGGGTGGCGTAGTTTGCCGTGGAATCTGGATCGCCTGGGGACGTCCCGATCCCTTTCTGGTATCCCGGAGAGTGGCTTTGGGTGTCTTTTGGGCGACGGGTGTATCTCTGGAAGCCACCTTTCGGATTCCGGGGGTGGTGGCCGAAGGAGGTATGCTTTGTGGTGGATATCCGGCCGCCTTCTCTTTTGTCCACCAAGGTAGCTCAGAAGATGTGAGGTTGCTATCCCGGATTGCTGGTTTACTGGCATGATGGGTAGGGTATGGCACGGGTTCCATGCTGCATCTGCGCTACTTGCGGTGCTGAGGTCCTCTTGGGCGCGGAGGGAGATTTCTGGCCCTTTCATTCCTCCTAGGAACTATCCCTCCCTGGTCCCCCCTTTTTTTATTCTTTTATTTTTATTTTCTTTTCTTCTTTCTTTTTTTTTTTCTTAAAAACAAAAAGAAAGAAGTAACCTAACCATGGCAGCCCTAGTCCATGAACCTGCTACCCCCGGGCCCCTTCTTGATACTGCACCCCGTTCTGACCCCGCCTCATCTTTGGACCACTCTTCAGACACTCCTCATGCCTCTGTACCTCTTGCCGGTGCTGTTTCCTCACCCGCTTCAGGTACTGAGGTCTCGACTGACTCCTTTGATTTATCTGACCTCCACTCTCCTTTGACTATGCTTCCGGCCTCTCCCTCTACGGTGCGGCAATTTTCGAACTGCTGGCCTGTTCCACGTCGAACCAACTCTGGTCCTACGCCTAAATGCCAATGACAATTGTCTGCTGCTGATACTTCTCCACCTTCTCGTTCTTCTCAGAAAAGATCGACACGTCCTGCACTCCCTCTCCACGCTCAGTTTCGGACTGCACAATGGACTAAATTGTTCACTTTACGACCGACTTCCTCTACCACCTATCTTTCTGACCACAGTATTGGCAAGGCACCCCTACGCCATGTTGGTAAAGATATTTCTTTTCATGCTCTTAAGAGCGGTATGCGCATCATCACTGTACAGAATGCTACCCAAGCTAATGATCTTTCTCTTCTTTCCCATATAGATACTGTTCCTGTCACTATTGAAAAATATCATTCCCTCAATTCTTGTAGTGGTACCATCATTCTGTCCCATACCATAGTTCAACAAAATTTCCAGACATGTGGCAATGACATTCTCGAACAGCTGGAACTCCAAGATCTCCCAATCCTCAAGGTAGACACTTATGTTCTTCCCGCCCCATGGGCAGAGACGATACCCTAGTAATGTGGCTCGTTTAACTTTTGACAGCCATGAACTCCCATCCTCAGTTTATGTAGCAGGACATCGGTTACAAGTTTGAAAGGTGATCCCTACACTGCAACAGTGTAGAAATTGCTGGCAATTTGGCCATCCAGCGAAATTTTGCAGATCCATAGCTGAATGCCCAGTCTGTGGTGCCGATGACCATTCTAATACGTCTTGCAATCGACCTCCCTCTTGCCTTAATTGTCATGAGGCCCACCCTTCGTACTCTCGCCGTTGCCAAGTCTACTTAAATGAGTGGGAAATCTGTTACCTCAAAGAGGCAGAAGGTCTCCCTTATGCCATGGCAGTTTCTCATCTCCGCCTCCAAGGGAGACTACCTCGTGTTTCTTATTCCTGTGTTTCAAAATGTCCCCCCACTTCTGGAGTCCCATCTTCTGCAGCCTCCTCTGTGGTTACCTCTCCCATAGTCACTCCTGTATCTTAATTCTTTTGCTGTCCTAGGCTCAGACGTCCCTACCTCAATGCCTCGGTCTGTTCTCACTTCTTCGTGTTCTCCCTCACAAGCCTCAGTATCGACGAGACCTCGTATGACACCTCCTCCCAATCATCCCTCTACTTCTCAGAAGTCAAAAAATGGTCCTTTAACCCCTCCTTCCCTTCTTCCACCTCCTCATTTTACCTTTCCTGTCTCTGTACCGGGTTCTTTCCCTCTCACTGGCTCTATTACAAGTGTAGAGGTTCACCCTCCTCCTCGTACTATACCTACCTCCCCTGTTCCCTCCCAAGTTTCTTCCTCTTCTGCCACCTCCCAGATTTCTGCCTCTTCTGTCCCCTTCCACACTTCTTCTCCAGTTCCCTCCACCCTCTCGCCCCCCCCCTACCTTGGTACAGTCCATTACAGTTCCAATCTTTACTCGTCCTCCCCCTACCATCTCCAATATTGTCTCCCATACGACGTCTCTGAATTCCGAAACACTTGAAGCTATCTCTGAGTATATTGCAGAGACCAAACCATCAATGGACACTGATCCACCCTCTGTTCCTTCTCTCTCCTCTCCTCCATCTGTGCAACTCCTTTTTTTCACAGTGCACCATTCCTTCGCTGCTTGAATGTTTTCCGCTGCCTCCGCATGTGGACTTTTCTAACCCCTCTAGTCTGTAGGAACCCTTACCTGTGGATTTCAAGTATATCATTGCCAATATGGCCTATTTAAAGTGGAATATACGCGGCCTCAGGGGTAATTGGGGTGAGCTTCAGATGTTATTCTCCCAGTTTTTCCCTGTTGGTGTTTGCTTACAGGAACCAAAATTACACTCTGCTGTTATCTCTCCCTTCTCAGGCTATAATTTATTGTATTCTTCAGATCCTTTTCCTGATGGGACCTTTAATGAAAGTACCCTTCTTCTACGCACTGATATTCCGTACCATCAGCTATTTGTTCGTACTTCGCTGCATTACACAGCAGCCCGTATCCACTTGCATAGGTGGTATATGCTCTGTTCTTTATATCTCTCTCCTTCTTGGACACTATCTATTCCGGATATTGCCTTTCTTGTTTCATCATTACCACCACCGATTCTGTTACTTGGCGATTTTAATGCCCATCATTTCCTCTGGGGGGGGTCTCACTGTGATTCCCGTGGCATTCCACCCATCCCCTCCATGTTTTAAATACAGGTACTCGCACCCATTTTGATCCTCGGACTCACACCCTCTCTTGCATCGATCTCTCAGTCTGCTCTTCCTCCGCCGCATTAGACTTCACCTGGTCTGTTCTCCCGGATTTACATGACAGCGATCATTTCCCAATCATTCTTACTTCCCCTTCATATTCACCACCTCTTCGTATCCCACGCTGGCAATTGATCAGGCAAATTGGAACCTTTACTCACAACTAACTGTTTTTAGTGAGGTTCCTTCTTTGTCCTCCATTGATGAACTTTTACACCTCTTCTCGTCCTCCGTTTTAACTGCAGCTTCTCATTCTATACCCCAAACTTTGGGCAGGCATTCTCAGAAATGCGTGCCTTGGTGGTCTCCTGCTTGTGCTCGTGCAGTACGTTTGAAATGCGCTGCATGGGGCAGGTACTGGTACAATAGAACCACGGAGAGACTTCTTGATTTTAAGCAGAAGCGTGCGATCGCTCGCCATGTCATCCGTGATGCTAAACGCACTTGCTGGCGAGATTATGTCTCCACCATCACCTCTGCATCCTCTATGAGTGCAGTCTGGAAAAAAGTATGAAAATTGAGTGGCAAATATTCTCCTGGCCCGGCTCCTGTTCTGTGGGTTGCCGGTGTTGATATAGCAAACCCACTAGATGTTGCCAATGAAATTGGCAATCATCTGGTCCATATTTCTCAGGGGCTCCATCTATGCCCCTCGTTTCTTTCCTCGAAGTCTGCCAGAGAGTTAGCACCCTTGGACTTTTCTTCTCTCAGGGGAGAACAGTATAATGTGCCTTTTACACTTCAAGAACTAGAGGCAACACTCTCAGCTTGCCGATCATTGGCAGCTGGGCCCGACGACATTCATATTCATATGGTACAACATTTACATCAGTCAGCCCTTGCAGTCCTCTTACGCGTTTTCAATCTCATTTGGTCACAAGGAGTTCTTCCACAGCTGTGGAAATCTGCCATTGTTCTCCCTTTCCGCAAACCAGGCACTACGGGACATGAAGCCTCCCACTATCGCCCCATTGCTCTTACCAGTGCAGTTTGCAAAGTGATGGAACGCCTGGTAAATACACGTTCAGTGTGGTATTTACAGACACACACACAATCTCTCCACTCATCATATGGCTTTCGTAAGGGACGTTCTACCATAGACCCCTTACTACGCTTGGATATGTATGTTCGTAATGCATTTGACAATAACCACTCAGTTATTGCCATATTTTTTGACCTTGAGAAGGCATATGACACAACTTGGAGGTATAATATTTTGGCCCGAGCCCACTCCTTAGGCCTCCGAGGCAATCTACCATCCTTCCTTAAGAACTTTTTAACTGATAGACATTTCCGTGTTTGGGTTAATAATGTGCTCTCCCCGGACTTTATCTAAGCTGAAGGTGTCTCCCAGAGATGTGTTCTGAGCACAACACTTTTTCTCCTTGCTATTAATGATTTAGCCTCTGTTCTTCCATCCAATATTTGGTCATCATTCTATGTTGATGACTTCACTATTGCCTGTGCAGGCGCTGACTGTCACCTCATTATAGTTTCTCTCCAGCATGCGGTCGACCGTGTTTCCAATTGGGCCACCACACATGGGTTTAAATTTTCCAGCACTAAAACCCACCAACTTACTTTCACTAGACGCTCTGTCATCTCTGATCATCCTTTGTACCTCTATGGCTCCCGTATCCCTGAACGTGATACAGTCAAGTTTCTGGGCCTCCTCTTTGACCGTAGGTTATCCTGGAAACCTCACATTACCTCTCTGAAGGCAACTTGTCACAGCCGGCTGAACCTTCTTAAAACCCTTGCTCATCTTTCATGGGGAGCTGATCGTCGAACCCTCCTTCGCCTACATTCCGCCCTCATTTTATCGATACTTGATTATGGTGACCAGATCTATTCAGCGGCATCTGCTACTCTCTCTAGCCTTAACCCCATTCATCACCAAGGATTACGTTTATGCCTTGGTGCTTTTCGCTCTTACCCTGTTGAGAGCCTCTGTGCAGAAGCGAACGTTCCATCCTTATCCAATCGCCGTGATGCCCATTGCCTTCGCTACTACGTATGCTCTCATGATCTTTGCAATCCTTCCATTTATAGAATGGTCACTGATATTAGTAGACATTCTTTATTTGTTCGCCTCCCGTTTACTCCATCCCTTCTCTCTTCGCCTTCATTCGCTCTTGTCTTCTCTTCAATTATCACCTTTCTATGTTCATGTAGCATCTCACTTTTCCCTACCCCCCTGGGAAGTTCCAGCTGTTCGAGTCTGTTCTTTCTCTCTCCCTTGCTCGAAAGCCCAACTGTCTACGGTAGCTTCCCGCTCTCTTTTTCTTGACCACTTCCACTCTCATTCTCATGCCATTGCTGTGTACACAGATGGCTCTAAGTCTTCTGACAGTGTAGGATTCGTAGCAGTGTTTCCGGACAGCGTCGTACGAGGGCATTTACTGTCTTCGGCTAGTATTTTTACTGCTGAATTGTATGCCATCCTTGCAGCACTTATCCGTATTGCATCTATGCCTGTGTCATCATTTGTGGATGTCTCAGACTCCCTTAGTGCTTTACAGGCTATACAGAAATTTGATACACCTCACCCCTTAGTCCTCCGTATCCAACTATGGCTACGCCGCATCTTTACCAAGCATAAAGATGATGTGTTTTGTTGGGTCCCTGGTCATGTTGATGTACAGGGCAATGAACAGGCAGACACTGCTGCGCGGTCAGCAGTACATGACCTACCAGTTTCATATAGAGGTATTCCATTTATGGACTATTTTGCTGCAATATCTTCCCACCTTCACACCCGTTGGCAAGAAAGTTGGTCTACTCTGCTCGGTAACAAACTTCAACCTATTAAACCGAGTATAGGTTACTGGCCATCTTCTTATCACCAGTGTCGAGGTTGGGAGACTACTCTCTCCCGTCTTCGCGTTGGCCATACTCATCTTACTTATGGATATCTCATGGAGAGGCGCCCTCCTCCTCTCTGTGAGAATTGCCAGGCTCCATTATCAGTCAGCCACATTCTGTTGGACTGCCCACTTTATCAACGAGCACGCAGAATTTACCTCCATCGTTGCCTTCGCTCCGCTGCTCTCTCTTTGCCTCTCCTCGCTGATGGACCCACCTTTCATCCGGACTCTCTCATTGACTTTTTGACAACAACTGACTTCACAAATTCTGATACCTTCAGCCCTTTCTAGCTCAATCTCTTGCTACCCTCTACCCCCATACTATCCCCTGCCCCGCTGTTTTCTGTAACCTACTGATCATCCCTCCTCCCTTCTGCTGCCCAATACCCTCGCTTCCTTCCCTACCCTGCAGCGCTGTATAGCCCTTGTGGCTTAGCACTTCTTTTTGATTATAATAATAATAATAACCACCTTGTGTGTGTGTGTGTGTGTGTGTGTGTACTCGCCTATTTGTACTCACCTATTTGTGGTTGCAGGGGTCGAGTCATAGCTCCTGGCCCCGCCTCTTCACTGATTGCTACTAGGTCCTCTCTCTCCCTGCTCCATGAGCTTTATCATACCTCGCCTTAAAACTATGTATGGTTCCCGCCTCCACTACTACACTTTCTAGGCTATTCCACGGCTTGACTACTCTGACTGAAGAAATACTTCCTAACATCCCTTTGATTCATCTGAGTCTTCAACTTCCAATTGTGACCTCTTGTGTCTGTGTCCCATCTCTGGAACATCCCGTCTTTGTCCACCTTTGTGTGTGTGTGTGCGTGTGTACGTGTGCGTGTGTGCGTGTGTGTGTGCGCGCGCGCGTGCTTGTGTGTATGCATATATTTGTACGCTCATGTATATATGTCTGTGTGTCTGCAGTCGTGTGTGCATGTGTGTGTGCGAGCGCTCTTGTTTACCTGGAGTTTACCTGGAGAGAGTTCCGGGGGTCAACGCCCCCGCGGCCCGGTCTGTGACCAGGCCTCCTGGTGGATCAGAGCCTGATCAACCAGACTGTTGCTGCTGGCTGCACGCAAACCAACGTATGAGCAACAGCCCGGCTGGTCAGGAACCGACTTTAGGTGCTTGTCCAGTGCCAGCTTGAAGACTGCCAGGGGTCTGTTGGTAATCCCCCTTATGTATGCTGGGAGGCAGTTGAACAGTCTCGGGGCCCCTGACACTTATTGTATGGTCTCTTAACGTGCTAGTGACACCCCTGCTTTTCATTGGGGGGATGTTGCATCGTCTGCCAAGTCTTTTGCTTTCGTAGTGAGTGATTTTCGTGTGCAAGTTCGGTACTAGTCCCTCTAGGATTTTCCAGGTGTATATAATCATGTATCTCTCCCGCCTGCATTCCAGGGAATACAGGTTCAGGAACCTCAAGCGCTCCCAGTAATTGAGGTGTTTTATCTCCGTTATGCGCGCTGTGAAGGTTCTCTGTACATTTTCTAGGTCAGCAATTTCACCTGCCTTGAAAGGTGCTGTTAGTGTGCAGCAATATTCCAGCCTAGATAGAACAAGTGACCTGAAGAGTGTCATCATGGGCTTGGCCTCCCTAGTTTTGAAGGTTCTCATTATCCATCCTGTCATTTTTCTAGCAGATGCGATTGATACAATGTTATGGTCCTTGAAGGTGAGATCCTCCGACATGATCACTCCCAGGTCTTTGACGTTGGTGTTTCGCTTTATTTTGTGGCCAGAATTTGTTTTGTACTCTGATGAAGATTTAATTTCCTCGTGTTTACCATATCTGAGTAATTGAAATTTCTCATCGTTGAACTTCATATTGTTTTCTGCAGCCCACTGAAAGATTCGGTTGATGTCCGCCTGGAGCCTTGCAGTGTCTGCAATGGAAGACACTGTCATGCAGATTCGGGTGTCATCTGCAAAGGAAGACACGGTGCTGTGGCTGACATCCTTGTCTATGTCGGATATGAGGATGAGGAACAAGATGGGAGCGAGTATTGTGCCTTGTGGAACAGAGCTTTTCACCGTAGCTGCCTCGGACTTTACTCTGTTGACGACTACTCTCTGTGTTCTGTTAGTAAGGAAATTATAGATCCATCGACCGACTTTTCCTGTTATTCCTTTAGCACGCATTTTGTGCGCTATTACGCCATGGTCACACTTGTCGAAGGCTTTTGCAAAGTCTGTACATATTACATCTGCATTCTTTTTATCTTCTAGTGCATTTAGGACCTTGTCGTAGTGATCCAATAGTTGAGACAGACAGGAGCGACCTGTTCTAAACCCATGTTGCCCTGGGTTGTGTAACTGATGGGTTTCTAGATGGGTGGTGATCTTGCTTCTTAGGACCCTTTCAAAGATTTTTATGATATGGGATGTTAGTGCTATCGGTCTGTAGTTCTTTGCTGTTGCTTTACTGCCCCCTTTGTGGAGTGGGGCTATGTCTGTTGTTTTTAGTGGGTGTATGATCCACTTAATATTTGTATTTATAAGTCATTACAATTGTGACCAGGTGTGGACGTATCAGTGGCTCATTACTTTGTAATTTGTTCATGACTGTAACCATGTATAGGAGTGAGGCTGATTCATTACCTTTGTAACTTTCCATGATTGTGACCAGATCTGCCTGGAGTTACCTTTGTAACTAGTTCAGCTATCATAACTTTGGGGTCCAGTCCCTGGACCCATTATGTACCTCTGTAATCTTTTGACTACCGCCCACAGGATGGGTATGGGGTGCATAATAAACATTTTAAACTAACTAACCTTGAGCATATAAGGCGCAGGGTGATTTTCCAGACTTTTTGTGGAAAAAGGAGCCCCTGATTACCTGGAGGTTATTCCGGGGATCAACGCCCACGCGGCCCAGTCCATGGCCAGGCCTCCCGGTGGATCAGGACCTGATCAACCAGACTGTTACTGCTGGCCGCACGCAGTCCAACGTACGAGCCACAGCCCGACTGATCCGGCACTGACTTTAGGTATCTCTCCAGCTCTCTCTTGAAGGCAGCCAGGGGTTTATTGGTAATTCCCCTAATGCTTGATGGGAGGCTGTTGAACAGTCTTGGGCCCCGGATACTTACTGTGTTTTCCCTTAGTGTACCAATGGCGTCCCTACTTTTAATTGGGGGTATTTTGCATCGCCTGCCCAGTCTTTTACTTTCGTAGGGAGTGATTTCTGTGTGCAGATTTGGGGCCATTCCTTCCAGGATTTTCCAGGTGTAGATTATGATATCTCTCTCTCTCTCTCCTGCGTTCCAACGAGTACAAGTCAAGTGCTTCCAAGCGTTCCCAGTAGTTAAGGTGCTTGACAGAACTTATACGTGCAGCAAAGGATTTCTGTATACTCTCTAGATCTGCATTTTCACCTGCTTTGAATGGAGATGTTAGTGTACAGCAGTATTCCAGCCTAGAGAGAGCAAGTAATTTGAAAAGGATCACTGGTTTGGCATCTCTCGTTTTGAACGTTCTCATTATCCATCCTCTCATGTTCTTTGCACTTATGATCGTGGCACTGTTGTGATCCTTGAAAGTGAGATCCTCAGACATTACTACTCCCAGGTCCCTTACATTATTTTTCCGCTCTATTGTATGGCCAGAGTTTGTAGTATACTCTGTTCTAGTTATTATCTCCAGTTTTCCATAACGGAGTAGTTGGAATTTGTCCTCATTGGACATCATATTGTTTTCCGTTGCCCACTGGAAAACTTTGTTTATATCTTCTTGAAGGTTAACCGCGTCCTCGGCAGATGATGTGCCGGAAAGTACGGTATATGTATGCTAATGACTACTGCTGACGTGTGGAAGGTCCGTCCATTGTCTTTCAGATCATCCAGAGAGACAGCTACACCCCAGCACACACTGTCCTGCCTGGAAACAGGTAAGGAATCCAGAATGTAAAGGGATGGGAGGGCAGGTTCTTGGAATGATTCAGCTAATGATCTGACTGGGTAAATAACTAATCATTCATACCCCCCCACACACACACACCTCTATTCTACACACATATAGCCCATACGGGTTAAGCGGGATTTCCAGATTACTGATATGGCTACACACAAAATTTATTATAACTCCCACACTTTAACTAAAAAAATTTCAGTCCTCCAAGAAATCTATTATGAAACGCTGAATGGTCAATGTAAATGTTGTCAAAAATATTTGAAGCCACAAACAAATATTGTGTGTGTGTGTGTGTGTTGGACTACAGATTAGGTGGATGCTGGCTGTGGAAAATTTTTTGATTTTCCGAAACTATAGTGCCTAATAGGTGTTTAATGTGTCTATATGGGTCAAAAATGTATTTGAAAATAAGAGTAGAACCAAGAGTTCCCTTTGCGCATGCGCGGATGTGCGGGGGGGAGAGGCGCGTATTGTTTTGAATGGTGGTGAGGAAGCAGGGAAAACATGGAACCACGAAATTGACATTCACGGTGGCCTAAGGATTAATATAGGCCTCATTTCATAATAAGAAGTGTCGTAGCTGTTCCTGGTGGAGAGTGAGGGAACGGGATTTACGGGACTACGGTAATAGTGGTAAAAGTGTGATAAGAGTAGGACCGGGGGGACTGACGCGTCGTCCTGGACTGAGCCCCGGGAAAATTACCCTTGGTTTAATCATCACTCATCGGTCTCAGATCTTAATGGAGTGACCTCTAGTTTGTATAATAGTTATGAGACGTTAAATCGTCTTGTGAATTGTAATGTAATTAATGATAATAACGCTAAGTTAAGAGAATATGTGAAGTGAAATAAGTCGTTTGCTCCGAGTGAACACGCTAGACCTCGTTGTTAACGAGACGAGGAAAGGGAAACTCCTTGAGTCACGACGTCTAAAGCAGGACAAACCAGCGGATACCTCGTCCTGCTGGAATGAGAATCGTGTCGGTGTAGCAGGACATCGAAAATGAGATGGTGAATCAAGAAATGAGGAATATCAATCACCCACAGTTAAGTAACCCTTCTAGTTATAGCAACCTTAGACTGGCCAGTAGTGGTATGTTATAATTAGATAGGTTACGAGTGATCCAGCTACCTCAAGTGATCACCAGAGAACATCTGGTAAGTGGTGGGATTATGTACAAATGTTTTCCTTGATGGATGTATCCAGGTGTATCCTACCCCCCTCCCCTTCATTCAGCTAAACTAATATAATCTATACAGTCCACAATTAATTAGTAGCACCGTACTTGTGGGTGCTACCCAATCCATACTGGTCTCGGATAGATATGGATAAGATTGTGAGGTCGAGGGGACCACTTGGTGCGACCAGGGGTGGTTAAGTTTTCTCACATGTCTACACGGGGTGACTACGGTAAACAATATGATTGTCTCCCAATGAGATTACTGGTATGTATATAATGTTGAGGTACATACAGGTAAGCACCCTAGGAAATTTTCCATACTGGCAATTAAGAGTCCAATGAGAAAATAACAGCTATTGAGAAACATCCCTTACAAGCATTTCGACTTGTATTGCAATGCATGAGGTTTTTAATATCAAAAATAGAAATTGCAAAGAATTGGCTGAAGATGTGATTAAACATTATAGAAAACCAGAGTGCAGAATGCAGGTGGAACTACGCTCATTGTACTCACTTGGTTTTGTAAGATGAGAGTGAAGAGCATTATGAGTGTTTTTTTATCAGGACGAACTAGGGAGAAGGTAATTAGGAGAGATGGGATGAACCCAATATGGGTAACAATATTTGGGTTTTGATTTGACGATGATCAGAAGAACATAATGAAAAAATGTCATTCAAATGTCTATTTTTAATACGAATATACTTGACTATATTTCTTTCGTTAATCCTTATTATGTGACGCAGTGTATGAGATGATTTAGGATTTTATTACATTAAGATTATTTTTCATTATGGCTGTCATTGAAAATTTTAGAAAATTACGTATATAATTAGATGTAACTGTTGATGCTTGATGCCATGAAAAAAAAAAATCAGGGTCACTTTTGCAACGGACATCGCCAAAAATCAAAGAATCATAAAAATACAAGATAAACACAACTTTCACTTAAATTTGTTACCCATTGTTGTTTCTGAGTGCGATGGTCAGGATTTCTTGAAATTATCCACGAGCAATTATTATTGCGACACTGACGCCATAAGTATAACATTCAAGAGACTTACGTTTGTAGTAGTGAACTGACAGAATAAATCTTTTTTTATAGGAATCTAGTTACCTCAAGTAACTGTCGTGAACTATATTGTGTGTCAGTATCGTCTAACTGATCATATCAGAATCCTCGTTAATCTGCCTTGTTCAGCGTCATGCAGTAATCATACTTGAAGTAATTAATCTGCATGGTACACCGTCTTGCAATAGTCATATCTGATCCATAAACTATCTCAACTAAATTTCATCACCCTCCCCCCCCCCCCCACCACTAGTATCCGCCAGCCCCACCTCCAGCAAACTACCGACATTAAAATTACAACACGTCTTAGACAGCTCTACAGCTGAGTCGGTTGGGCTGTGAACTTATAATTGAATAAATACATCTTAAGTTGTGATACATTTTAATTTTTTTTAAACAATAAGCCAGCGGAATGTCTTTGTAGAATGACCAAAATCTCCACTGGGTGGTCATCGTACAATTAAAGCAAGTGTTAGGTCAGTAAACATGTTAGAGATAGTAGTCTGTACTTCAGTGCTTCCTCTCTATGTCCTTTTACAAAGTTGCGACAACAATGACTATCTTCCAGTTTAATTTCTCGCCCGGCTCTAGTTTACCTGGAGAGGGTTTCGGGGGTCAACGCCCCCGCGGCCCGGTCTGAGACCAGGTCTGGTGGATCAGGGTCTGATCAACCAGGCTTGTATTTGTGTACAATAGGGTGGTTTATAACTTCAGCTCCTCTGTGTACCCATATATTACTGCACTGTCTTAGCCCTCAAACTCAACATATCGCTTTGATTCATTGTATAACTGTATCTATGTCTCTTTAAGTGTCAAATTATGATAGTAACAGCTCCGACAAAATGATGAGAAAGAAAATACTTTTTTTTCATCAGCTTGACAGTATTATATACCATCATGGTCTGACACAGCTCCTTTACTGTTAAACATTATTTATTTCCACTAGTGGGACACACTCACCTGTAATGTCAACTCCAGCTGTTTCACCTCACTTCTGCTATAGTACAGTATATAGTGTCTGGCCACATGCCAGTGCTTTAACACTGGGGGACTGACTTGTCACGACTGGCAGATTACGTCAAAACTACTACTACTACTGTCTCCAGTGTTTTATCCATCTGTATTGACTGAAGAAGCCTGTTATGCAGGCGAAAACCTTTCGACAATAAAGATTCCCAAGTATTATATATGATTTTTTTCATGTCTTAAGTGTCCCTGTAAGTGGACAGTTTATAACTTTTTTTTCTAATTTTATTCTCACATAATCCACACTAAAGAGTATAAAATAATGACGTTTGGGTCAGTTCTGGTCGGAAATAAGGAGGATGAGAGAAGGAATTAATAATGTAGTAGTTGGAGTGGAATTAGTAGTAAAAATAGTAGCAGTAGAAGTAATATAAAAGGAAGTAATAGTGGTGGTAGTAGTTTTAGTATTTTCTGCTGAGTGAAAATATTGGCTTTTCACTTAATTTCTTCTCACACTTCTTAATAAGTTCAGCGAATAGGTTCTTATCTTTCCTCAGTTTGATCACATATTTAACGCAGGTGTTAGGAAACTCGTCCATATTTCTTGCACCGCACAAGATTAAACCCGAGTCCTATTATTTGTGAACCGAACAATGTTCCACTGAGTTACGAGTTGTCTCGTCTCTATAGAATCAGAAAATAGAGCACCGTACAAATCAAACCTTCTAAAGAAGAATACAAGTCACAAGACCTTTGATGATGAGTTTCGAGAGTTTTTCTACTCCCGGAGCCCGGTCATAAACCATGCTCATCTGGTGCTTACGTGGTCAGTTAGGTTGTTGATGCTGGAGGCTTGCTGACCTATATACCTATCACAATCTGGTTGATCTGGATGCTGGTGAAGATACTTGTCCGGTTTGCTCTTGAAGACTTCTAAACTTGTCCCAACGGTGTTTCTGATATCTTTTTGTAAGATGTTGAATAGTCTGGGGCCACAAATGTTGATACAGTGTTCTCTTATTGTGTCCACGGCGTCCCTGCTTTTCATTGGGTTTATTTTGCATTTCTTCCCATATATCTTAACTCCAGTACGTTATGGCAGTGTGAAGATCTGGGACTATGCCTTCAAGTACATTCCAGGTATATATTTTCATTTTCTTTCTTTCTTTCTTCGTCTCTTTCTCTCCAGTATTTAAGACTTTAAGACATTCACAATAGAAAATCTTTATTGGCTTTATGCAGGTGCAAATTATTTCCTCTAGCTCTGAACTCCTGTCATGAACGGGGCAGTCAACACTGAACAATATTCAAAACGACAGAGCACAAGTTATTTGAATACTGTCACCTTCGGCACTATTTCCAATACTTTTGAAGGTTCTCATTATCCATCCCATCATTTATCTGGCTGTCGTGACATTTGTCTTATCATGTTCTTTGAAAGAAAGGTTAACTGACATAATTATTCCAAGATCTTTCATGTGCTCCATTCGTTCTATTTGATGATCTTATTGAGTTTTGTATTGTGTCCCTATTGAGCTCTTCATCCTTTCCATATTTAAGCAGCTGGAATTTACCACCATTGAACGTCATGTTGTTCTCCACTGCCCACTTTAGTGTCATCTGCGAATGATAATACAGACCTGTGACGTGTGTTTTTGTCTGTGCTATGAGTATGAGAAACAGCAGAGGTTCCAGAACAGTGCCTTGGGGCACTGAGCTTTTTACTTCTCTGGTGCTGAATTTTGCTTTGTTTGCTACTAATCTTTGTGTTCTGTGTGTTAGAAACTGAAAATCCATCTGCCTACCTTCCCCGCAATGCATATGGCCCTCATTTTATGGTCTTACATTTGTCAAATGCCTTTGTGAAATCTGTGTATATCACATCAGCAATTTGGTTTTCTTCCAATGCCCCAGCAGCTGTGACAGACATGATTGTCCTGCTCTAAAACTATGCTGGTTTGGTCTCTTCAAGGGGGGCTCCTTGGCATGAAGAGGCTCTTGGTCTGAGGAATTTGACCTGTCGGTCTCCTTCCTCAGACCAAACCTAATTACCCCCCAATCCCCCCTTCCCTATCCCATCCTCCCCTTTTTCCTTTCCTCCTCCTCCTCCTCCCCACCCCTCCCTTTTGCCCTTCCTCTTTTTGGCCTTTGGGATTTTTCCCACAGGCACGCTAGTTCCTAGGTATGGGAAAGGGCACTGGGGTCCATCCCATTCCGTTGAGGTTCTTGGCGGTGGCGTAGTTTGCCATGGAATCTGGATTGCCTTGGGATGTCCCGATCCCTCTCCGGTATCCCGGAGGGTGGCTTTGGGTGTTTTCGGGCGACGGGTGTATCTCTGGAAGCCACCTTTTGGATTCTGGGGGTTGTGGACGAAGGAGGTATGCTTTGTGGTGGATATCCGGCCGCCCTCTCTTTTGTCCACCGAGGTAGCTTGGCAGATGTGAGGTTGCTATCCCGGATTGCTGGTTTACTGGCATGAAGGGTAGGGTATGGCACGGGTTCCATGCTGCATCTGCGCTACTTGCGGTGCTGAGGTCCTCTTGGGTGCGGAGGGAGATTTCTGGCCCTTTCATTCCTCCTAGGAACTATCCCTCCCTGGTCCCCCCTTTTTTTATGCTTTTTTTATTTTTTTCTTCTTTTTTTTTTCTTGAAAACAAAAAGAAAGAAGCAACCTAACCATGGAGTTCCAAATCCATGACCCCGCTACCCCCAGGCCCCTTATTGTTACTGCACCCTGTTCTGACCTTGCCTCGTCTTTTGGCCACTCTTTAGACACTTCTAAGGCCCCTGTACCTCTTGCTGGTGCTGTTTCGTCACCCGCTTCAGGTGCCGGGGTTTCGGCTGACTCCTTCGATTTGTCTGACCTCCGCTCTCCTTTGACTATGCTTCCGGCCTTTCCCTCTATGGTGTGGCAATTTTTGAATTGCCAGCCTGTCTCACGTCGGACCAACTCTGGTCCCACTTCTAAATGCCAACGACAATCTCCTGATGATGTTACTTTGTTACCTTCCCATTCTACTCGGAAAAGACAGACAGGTCATGCACTCCCTCCCCACACTCAGTTTCGGACCACACAATGGACTAAATTCTTTACTTTAAGACCGACTTCTTCTACTGCCTATCTTTCCGACCATAGTATTGGCAAAGCGCTCCTACGCCATGTTGGTAGAGATATTTCCTTTCATGCTTTTAAGAGTGGTATGCACATCATCACAGTCCAGAATTCTACCCAAGCTCATGATCTTTCTCTTTCACATATCGATACTATTCCTATCACTCGAAAAGCATCATTCCCTCAATTCTTGTAGTGGTACTGTTATTCTGCCCCATACCATAGTCCAACAGAATTTCCAGACATGTGGCAATGACATTCTCGAACAGCTGAAACTACAAGATCTCCCAATTCTCAAGGAAGACACATGTTCTTCCTGCCCGCTGTGAACTCCCATCCTCTGTTTATGTAGCAGGACATCGGTTACAAGTTCGGAAAGTGATCCCTACACCACAACAGTGTAGAAATTGCTGGCGACTTGGCCACCCAGCAAAATATTGCAGATCTATAGCCGAATGCCCAGTCTGTGGTACCGATGACCATTCTAATACGTCTTGCAGTCGACCTCCCTCTTGCCTTAATTGTCATGAGGCTCACCTTTCGTACTCTCGCCATTGCTAGATCTACTTAAATGAGCGGGAAATTCATTGCCTCAAAGAGGCAGAAAGTCTCCCTTATGCTATGGCAGTTTCTCATCTCCACCTCCAAGGGAGACTACCCAGTGTTTCTTATTCTCGTGTTTCAAAATGTCCTCCCACTTCTGGGGTCCCATCTTCTGCAGCCACCTCTGCTGTTGCCAGTCCCATACTCACTCTTGCATCTAATTCTTTTGCTGTCCTGGGCTCAGACATCCCTACTTCAACACCTCAGTCTGTTCTCACTTCTTGTTCTCCCTCAAAAACCCTGGTATCGATAAGACCTCGTATGACACCTACTTCCAGTCGTCCCTCTATTTCTCAGAAGTTCAAAAAATCATCTTTAACCACTCCTTCCTTTCATCCACCTCCACATTTTACCTTCCCGGTCTCTGTACCTGGGTCTTCCCCTTTCACCGGCTCTGTTACAAGTGTGGAGGTTCATCCCTCTCCTTGTACTGTGCCTTCCTCCCCTGTCCCCTATCAAGTTTCTTCCTCTTCTGCCACCTCCCAGGTTTCTGCCTCTTCTGTCCCCTCCCACACTTCTCCAGTTCCCTCCACCCTTTGGCCCTCCCCCCTACCTTGGTACAGTCCATTACAGTTCTGACCTTTACTCAAACTACTACTCCTTCCATCTCCAGTATTGTCTTCCATACGACGTCTCTGAACTCCGAAACACTTGAAGCAATCTCTGAATATATTGCAGAAGGAACCCTCTGTTCCTTCTCTTTCCTCTTCTCCATCTGCGCAACTCCTTTCTTCATAGCGCACCATTCCTTCGCTGCTTGAACATTTTCCACTGCCACCGCATGTTGATTTTTCTAACCCCTCTAGTCCATAAGTACCTTTACCTGCAGATTTCTAGTATCTTTATCGTTGCCAATCATGGCCTATTTACAGTGGAATATACGCGGCCTCAGGGGTAATCGGGGTGAGCTTCAGATGTTGCTTTCCCAATTTTTCCCTGTTGGTGTTTGCTTGCAAGAACCAAAATTACACTCTGCTGTTATCTATCCCATCTCAGGCTATAATTTATTGTATTCTTTGGATCCTTTTCCTGATGGGACCTTTAACGAAAGTGCCCTTCTTCTACACACTGATATTCTGTAGCATCAGCTATTTGTTCGTGCTTCACTGCATTACACAGCAGCCTGTATCCACCTGCATAGGTGGTATACACTGTTTTTTGTATCTCTCTCCTTCTCGAGCATTATCTATTCCGGATATTGCCTTTTCTGTTTCGTCATTACCGCCACCACTTCTGTTACTTGGCGATTTTAATGCCCATCATTTCCTCTAGGGGGGTCTCACTGTGATTCCTGTGGCATTCAGCTAGAGGCTTTTCTTGCTTCCCACCCCCTCCATGTTTTAAATACAGGTACTCACACCCATTTTGATCCTCGTACTCATACACTCTCTTGCATTGATCTCTCAGTCTGCTCTTCCTCCGCCGCACTAGACTTCACCTGGTCTGTTCTCTCGGATTTATATGGCAGCAATCATTTTCCAATCATTCTTACTTCCCCTTCATATTCACCGCCTCTTCGTAACTCACGCTGGCAATTTGATCGGGCATATTGGGACCTTTATTCACAACTAACCGTTTTTAGTGAGGTTCCTTCTTCGTCCTCCATTGATGAGCTTTTACACCTCTTCTCATCCTCAGTTTTAACCGCAGCTTCTCATTCTATACCCCAAACCTCGGGCAGGCATTCTCAGAAATGCATCCTGCCTTGGTGGTCTCCTGCTTGTGCTCATGCAGTACGTTTGAAACACGCTGCGTGGGGCAGGTACTGGTATAATAGAACCACTGAGATACTTCTTGATTTTAAGCAGAAGCGTGCGATCATTCGCAGTGTCATCCGTGACACTAAGCGCACTTGCTGGCGAGGTTATGTCTCCACCATCACCTCTGCTTCCTCTATGAGTGCAGTCTGGAAAAAAGTACGGAAATTTAGTGGTAAATATTCTCCTGGCCCGGCTCCTGTTCTGCAGGTTGCCAGTGTTGATATAGCAAACCCTCTAGATGTTGCCATTGAAATTGGCAATCATCTGGTCTGTATTTCTCAGGGGCTCCATCTATGCCCCTCGTTTCTTTCCTCAAAGTCTGCCAGAGAGTTAGCACCCTTGGACTTTTCTTCTCTCAGAGAAGAACAGTATAATGTGCCTTTTACACTTCAGGAACTGGAGGCAGCACTCTCAGCTTGCCGATCATCGGCAGCTGGGCCCGACGACATTCATATTCGTATGCTACAACATTTACATCAGTCAGCCCTTGCAGTCCTCTTATGTGTTTTCAATCTCATTTGGTCACAAGGAGTTCTTCCACAGCTGTGGAAATCTGCCATTGTTCTCCCTTTTCACAAACCAGGTACTACAGGACATGAAGCCTCCCACTATCGTCCCATCGCCCTTACCAGTGCAGTTTGCAAAGTGATGGAACGTCTGGTAAATAGATGATTAATGTGGTATTTACAGACACACAACAGTCTCTCCATTGGTCGATATGGCTTTCATAAGGGCCGTTCTACCACAGTCCCCTTACTACGTTTGGATATGTATGCTCGTAATGCCTTTGAGAATAACCACTCAGTTATTGCCATATTTTTTGACCTTGAGAAGGTATATGACACAACTTGGAGGTATAATATTTTGGCCAAAGCCCACTCCTTAGGCCTCCGAGGCAATCTAACATCTTTCCTTAAGGACTTTTTAACTGACAGACATTTCTGTGTTTGAGTCAATAATGTGCTCTCCCCGGACTTTGTCCAAGCTGAAGGTGTCCCTCAGGGATGTGTTCTGAGCACAACACTTTTTCTCCTTGCTATAAATGATTTGGCCTCTGTCATCACTCTATGTAGATGACTTCACTATTGCTTGTGCAGGCGCTGACTGTCACCTCATTACAGTTTCTCTCTAACACGCGGTCGACCGTGTTTCCAATTGGGCCACCACACATGGCTTTAAATTTTCCAGTACCAAAACTCACCAAATTACTTTCACTAGACACTCTGTCATCTCCGATCATCCTTTGTACCTCTATGGCTCCCGTATCCCTGAACGTGATACGGTCAGGTTTCTAGGCCTTCTCTTTGACCATAGGTTATCCTGGAAACCCCGCATTACCTCTCTGAAGGCAACTTGTCACAGCCGGTTGAACCTTCTTAAGACCCTTGCTCATCTTTCATGGGGAGCTGATCGTCGAACTCTCCTTCGCCTACATTCAACCCTCATTTTATCGAAACTCGATTATGGTGACCAGATCTATTCAGCGGCCTCTCCCGCTACTCTCTTTAGCCTTAACCCCATCCATCATCAAGGATTATGTTTATGCCTTTGTGCTTTTTGCTCTTCCCCTGTTGAGAGCCTCTATGCAGAAGTGAATGTTCCATCCTTGTCTGATCGCCGTGATGCCCATTGCCTTCGCTACCATATGCGCTCTCACAATCTCCGCAATCATTCCATTTATAGAATGGTCACTGATATAAGTAGACATTCTTTATCTGTTCGCCGCCCCTGTTTGCTCCGTCCCTTCTCTCTTCGCCTACGTTCACCCTTGTCTTCCCTTCTGTTACATACTTTATATGTTCATGTAGCATCTCACTTTTCCCTACCCCCCTGGGAAGTTCCAGCTGTACGGGTCTGTTCTTTCTCGCTCCCTTGCTCGAAAGCCCAGCTGCCTACGGTTGCATCCCGCTCTCTTTTTCTTGACCACTTCCACTCTCATTCTCATGCCATTGCCGTGTACACAGATGGCTCTAAATCTTCTGACGGTGTCGGATTCACAGCAGTGTTTCTGGACAGCGTCGTGCGAGGGCATTTACTATCTTTGGCTAGCATTTTTACTGCTGAATTGTGTCATTCTTGCAGCTCTTATTCGTATTGCATCTATGCCTGTGTCATCATTTGTGGTTGTCTCAGACTCCCTTAGTGCTCTACAGGCTATACAGAAATTTGATACACCTCACCTCCTAGTTCTCCGTATCCAACTTTGGCTACGCCGTATCTCTACCAAGCATAAAGATATTGTTTTTTGTTGGGTCCCTGGTCATGTTGATGTACAGGGCAATGAACAAGCAGACACTGCTGCACAGTCAGAAGTACATGACCTACCAGTTTCATATAAAGGTGTTCCATTTCCAGACTATTTTGCTGTAATAGCTACCCACCTTCACACCCATTGTCAACAACATTGGTCTGCTCTGCCCAATAACAAACTTTGTTCTATTACACCGAGTATAGATTACTGGCCGTTTTCTTGTCACCAGTGTCCAGGTTGGGAGACTACTCTCTCCCTCCTTCGCATTGGCCATACTCGTCTTACTCATGGATATCTCATGGAGAGGCACCCTGCTCCTCTCTGTGAGAATTGTCAGGTTTCATTATCGGTCAGCCACATTCTGTTAGACTGCCCACTTTATCAACGAGCATGCAGAATTTACCTCCAACATCGTCTTCCCTCCACTGCTCTCTCTTTACCTTCCCTTCTCGCTGATGGACCCACCTTTCATCCGGACTCATTGACTTTTTGACAACAACTGACTTACTCCACAAACTCTGATGATGATACCTTCAGCCCTTTCTACCTCAATCTCTTGCTACCCTCAGCCCCCCACACTACCCCCTGCCCTGCTGTTTTCTGTAACCTTCTAATCATCCCTCCCCCCTTCTGCCGCCCGATACCCTCGCTTCCTTCCCTACCCTGCAGCGCTGTATAGCCCTTGTGGCTTTGCGCTTCTTTTTGATTATAATAATAATATGCTGGTTTGGGTTAAGCTGATTGTGCTGTTCCACGAATCTTCTTTAATTTAACGTCTCATCACTCTTTCGAAGATTTCTATGAAGTGGGAAGTTAGGGCTACAGGTTTGTAATTTTTAGCTAGTGCTCTAAAACTTACCTTATGCAAAGGAGCTATGTCTGCACCCTTCAAGGTCTCTAGTATTTTAACTAGATCTAGGTTCTTTCTCCAAAGAATACTGAGAGCTCGTGCTGTCGTACTTTGCACGTTATCTTTTGTAAAGAATTCAGTGAATCTGGTCCAGGTGCTGAGTTGAGTGGTCACGTTTTCAGTTTCTTATTCGAATTCTATGGGATTAGTATTAATGTCAGTTGGTCTGCTGACATTTGGTGGGTTGCTGAATACCGACTCGTATTGGTTTTTTAGAATTTCTCTCATTTCCTGTTCATCGTTAGTATATGAACTTTCAGTTATTAATGGTGTAATTCTACAGGTAGTTCTTAGCTTGAATTTTGCATATGTACAGAAATGTTTAGGATTTCTTGTAATATTTGTATGCAACAATCCACAAAATACCCACACTTAGGAAAAGAAAGTTAAGAGAAAGTTGTGGTCCATCCTGGACCTTGGTGAAGTCACAAGTCACAAACTTCATAACATCACCACAGAGTTAAAGGTTAGTTTGCACAGGTAGGAAAGATGGGTCGTGTGAACACATGTAACCTGACTCGTTATCACCACGCTGTGTGGTGCTGCTTCCCACTGTCACCATGCTGTGTGGTGCTGCTTCCCACTGTCACCACGCTGTGTGGTGCTGCTTCCCACTGTCACCACGCTGTGTGGTGCTGCTTCCCACTGTCACCACGCTGTGTGGTGCTGTTCCCACTGTCACCACGCTGTGTGGTGCTGCTTCCCACTGTCACCATGCTGTGTGGTGCTGCTTCCTACTGTCACCATGCTGTGTGGTGCTGCTTCCCACTGTCACTATGCTGTGTGGTGCTGCTTCCCACTGTCACCACGCTGTGTGGTGCTGCTTCCCACTGTCACCATGCTGTGTGGTGCTGCTTCCCACTGTCACCATGCTGTGTGGTGCTGCTTCCCACTGTCACCATGCTGTGTGGTGCTGCTTCCCACTGTCACCATGCTGTGTGGTGCTGCTTCCCACTGTCACTATGCTGTGTGGTGCTGCTTCCCACTGTCACCACGATGTGTGGTGCTGCTTCCCACTGTCACTATGCTGTGTGGTGCTGCTTCCCACTGTCACCACGCTGTGTGGTGCTGCTTCCCACTGTCACCATGCTGTGTGGTGCTGCTTCCCACTGTCACCACGATGTGTGGTGCCGCTTCCCAGTCACCACGCTGTGTGGTGCTGCTTCCCACTGTCACCACGCTGTGGTGCTGCTGCTTCCCACTGTCACCATGCTGTGTGGTGCTGCTTCCCACTGTCACCACGCTGTGTGGTGCTGCTTCCCACTGTCACCATGTGTGGTGCTGCTTCCCACTGCCATCACGCTGTGTGGTGCTGCTTCCCACTGTCACCATGTGTGGTGCTGCTTCCCACTGCCATCACGCTGTGTGGTGCTGCTTCCCACTGTCACCATGTTGTGTGGTGCTGCTTCCCACTGTCACCACGATGTGTGGTGCTGCTTCCCAGTCACCACGCTGTGTGGTGCTGCTTCCCACTGTCACCACGCTGTGGTGCTGCTGCTTCCCACTGTCACCATGCTGTGTGGTGCTGCTTCCCACTGTCACCACGCTGTGTGGTGCTGCTTCCCACTGTCACCACGCTGTGGTGCTGCTGCTTCCCACTGTCACCATGCTGTGTGGTGCTGCTTCCCACTGTCACCACGCTGTGTGGTGCTGCTTGCCACTGTCACCATGTGTGGTGCTGCTTCCCACTGCCATCACGCTGTGTGGTGCTGCTTCCCACTGTCACCATGTTGTGTGGTGCTGCTTCCCACTGTCACCACGCTGTGTGGTGCTGCTTCCCACTGTCACCACGCTGTGTGGTGCTGCTTCCCACTGTCACCACGCTGTGTGGTGCTGCTTCCCACTGTCACCACGCTGTGTAGTGCTGCTTCCCACTGTCACCATGCTTTGTGGTGCTGCTTCCCACTGCCACCACGCTGTGTGGTGCTGCTTCCCACTGTCACCACGCTGTGTAGTGCTGCTTCCCACTGTCACCATGCTGTGTGGTGCTGCTTCCCACTGTCACCACGCTGTGTGGTGCTGCTTCCCACTGTCACCACGCTGTGTAGTGCTGCTTCCCACTGTCACCATGCTGTGTGGTGCTGCTTCCCACTGTCACCACACGTTGTGGTGCTGCCTCTCACCATCACGTCAACAGGACGCGGTACAGGGAAGACAGGGGTCAGGGCTCAGGGATCATGGATCAGAGGGTCAGGTGTCAGGGTGAGAGGTGGCTCTCCCCTAGTGTCAAGGATTCCGTGATCCCTTTCAGATGTGACCCCTCAGGGGCGACCCTTAAGTGTGACCCTCAGGTGGAATTCTCAGGGGTGGCAGGCCTGAAGTGTGATTTAGTGTGAAAAGTTCTGAAATGTGACATTCAGGTATGACTATCTGTCTTCAGCATTCAAGTGCGTCTTCAGCTGTACAGTGTAATTTCAGCTGTAATGCGTAACCTCAGTTTTCAGTCGTGAATTCAGTTCACTTGTAAGACCTTGAAGTCTTAGGAGGGAGCGAAACGTCGTCACAAGTCTTCTCCTTCAAGTGTGGGTTATTTGTGATTGTTCCAGCCACTGTACTGTGACTTTTATTATTCACTAGCAGAATAACCCGGCGCTGCCAGGGTGTATATCGTCTTTCTTAAGACAAACTGTAAGTATAAAAAAAAAAAAAGTTTGCGAGGTGATTTTGGGGGTCTCACACCCCTACATCAGACCTGATAGGCAGCAGGTAAGGGGTGGGGGGGGTCGGCTCTCACCTTCGGACCCGACTTGGCAGGCATCAGGTGAGAGGGACACTCACTTCCCAGCATCCGCTTTGTCTTAGAAGCGGTGTATATATCTCTCAGTAGCACCAGTACCAGTAACCAGTTACCAGTGTCAGTAGTAGTGGCTTACTACCAACCGTCTGTGTGAATCACTTGTTATTCACTGTTGCAGCTGACCTTAGCATGTTTTTGAACGCCGCTCACCCCTAGGCATCATTCGTGAGTCAGTCTAAAGATAGGGAGCGGAGACGTATGTCAGGCTGGGCGTTTCCCATATATTCCGTTTTAATTATACTCCATTATTGCCTATGTTAGTATCCTTTACCCAGTCCACGTTACCGAACCCAACGGGACATATCTTAATTTTCCGTTCTAAGAAATATGATGCAACCAAAAAATTACCCATAGGGGCGCCGCCCCTGAATAAAATTTCCAGAACGTCATATATTCTTTTGAAATCAGTATAAAGACCTTTAAAATTATGTCAACCTAATGCAACTAATAAATGCCCATCTCACAAAGCTTTGCCTGTAACCTGCTCCTGGGTATGAGGAAATCTGTGACAAAGTTTGGTTGCACTGCTTATACGGGGACTTTTATGAAAAAAAAAATTAGATAATATCCAATTTTACATTAAGGATTTTTTCTCTGAGATATTTGGCAGAGGAGAAGCAATAGGTGTCGCAGCATTACGCACAAGATAATGATGATCACGACACTGGCAGTCTCTTCTCACAAGACTTCTTCAGGAAGCCTCTAATTTTCCTCACTCGCACTGCTTTTCCTTTGCTGGGTCTTCATGTTGTCTCTTCCTTTTGCCGGGTCACCCTGTCTCCCTGCCTTCCTCCTGACTTTCCACGTTGTCTCCCTGCCCTCCCACGGCTACGTCACCTCGTTTATTCGAAGTGTGTACTGAATTATTGCATAAGATTGTAACAGTTGCCCTCCATGCTGCATGTTTATGATACAGAAAGAACAGACCAGCAATCCCACTAGAGCGTGAAATATTTATCATGCCTCTGTTTCATACTCCACATTTTCCACAAGCGTTCCAGTCTCCGCCCTGTTGTTTTCCAGAGCAGATCACGTATTTAAGGTGGAAATTTGTGAGATAAGGAATCGTATCTTCTATTATTTTGCATTTAAACAGATTCGGAAAAAGTGTGGCGGACTGATTTGTATCGAGTATTAGAGAGGTAAAGCAGTGGTGAATTAGAGAGGTAAAGCAGTGGTGAATTAGAGAGGTAAAGCAGTGATGAATTTTTCCCTGGATATCACAACTATTTGTTTGGCAAACTAAATGCTTGGCATTTAGAGGTGAGAAGAATGCAATGAGCTGTTGTGTGTGTTTTTTTTTTTGTGGTTGTTATATCTTATTGTGGTAATTGTATCTCTGGTGGTGTATCTCTGGTGCTGCCTGATTTGTTTAGGTTGCAAAACTGTTAGTGTAGGGTTGTCAGATACCGCACTGCTCTTTGAGAGACCTGTGAAGTGCTGGTACAGTTGAGGGAATCGGTCAGTTAACCGCGAGTGAACTCTGCTGAACTGTCAACTCACTGAATTGCAAGAAGCAAAGAATTGGTTTAATAATAGAAACTTTGAAGTTAAAAATACATAGAAGGCGAATTTGTAAGTATAAATGTTAGACCTGTATATACAAGTAAAGTGTTTTAATAAATAACAAAAATTTCAGAAGAAAATACTGTGGTTCTGAAATATTACACAATGGCTCGTCATATTTTCAAGTTTTGACCACAAATTGTACGAAATGTAGGAAACTATAAACTTATTTTCTTGGGCAACGAACCACTCAGTCAAGCCATTACACACACTTATCCAGACTATCTAACAATGACTTTAGACTCTTCAACATAAATTTTAAGTCATATAATCTCAGGATTAATCTTCGCTGATGTTGTCCCCTAATACATACCATAAGAAAATCAGAAAACTTACACGAGCTTCAGCACAAAATATAAATAAGAGAAATGTTAACACTAGGGAGTGTGTGTCGAGCCTAGTGAAGGACTCTTGATCCAAGGAATGGGAACTCGACTCCACTTCTTAGGATCAAATTTGAGTTCCGCGCTTTTCATAGGTGCTGCATGATCCATATCGGGTTAGTGTTTCTCTGTGAATAATAATAATAATAATAATAATAAATATACTAAAATTTCATAATACTTATTATTAAATTTCATTAATTATTATGAAATTGTATTGTTGTTCAGTTTTATTAAATAATAATTATACAAAAATTTCATAATGCTTAATAATTAATAATAAAATTTAATAATATTAGCAGGAGAATCAGTGATTCATTAAGACTGTTACGTGGCGCTCTCTCAGACGACCTTCACTATAAAGCTGTTACAGAGGATCTCCACCTTCTACTTCCCTCACTCTTCTGAGTACAACGTTAGTATTGCCACATTCAGTTTAGCATGAGTGACTCTGCTCTGGGAAAGGGGCGGAGGGAGCGACCCGACCTAAGGTACGCCCTCACTTCATAGTTTTTTGTTTACACGCACACACACAGCGGGGGAAACTCCCACATGGCGAAATGTAATCCTCATTGGTGCTATATTACACTGAAGCCAAACTGACGTATCTGCATATTTATTAAGGGAGTTTCACCTTCGTCACTACATTTTCCTCCTGTCTGATTTCACCTCAGATACTGAAATTGGTTTCGAACTCCAAGCAAAAATGAACAAATAATGACTATGAGCTTTCCAAAGCAAGATTTTCTGGGACGATTAAGTGATGAAAGTTATGAAATTAGGTATTTCTCTCTTTTTAAACTTACGTAACTTAAAATTTCTCAAACAACGTGATCTTTATTTTTTTTTTTTACGAGGTGGACCGTTAAAGCAAAAGCTCCAGTTAGCAAGTCATTACATGACTAAGACCTGTGTCAGGAAACACTTGTCCTATTTCCTGACGAATTCAGTGCCTCCTAATTTCTGTAATGCAGACCAGAGTAGTGGAAAAGATAAATGGAAAAGGCAGATAGGCTACAGTCTAGCTCAGGCGTACTTAACCTTTTCTACGATCACAGACCCCTGTTGGATTGAGCAATGTCCCAATACCCCCTTCACCAGACTGTGGAAATCATCACCACTACCGGTTTTATTAGGTACCGTATGACTTCAAAAGATGTCAGTAGCTCGGTTTAACCTTACATATGGATAGCTAGGAACAGAACAGCTGATAGTTCATTCTCATCTAACTTTTTAAAAATTGTTCAGAGATCGATTCCCTTTCCCCCCATTATTTTGTTCCCACACCTCATTTTGTTCTCATACCCCATTTTGTTCCCACACCCCCATTATTTTGCTTCCATACCCGCGCTTAAGAACCCCCAAATTCTAGCTACTTGTGTTGATAGTTGAAGCAAGGTTTTTACAGCAGGAAGCTCTCTCTCCTTTACACACTATCTGGCCATACTGTCGACTTGAAAGTGGGCTTAGAAATTTTCCCTGTACAAATGACAAACATGCATGAACATTAGAATGGAGAATTGAGAGTAGAGACTGATGTTATGTTCATTAGTCCTGCTATGCCCTGGGTGATTCATAGTCAACTTGTCATCCTAAGGTCTATGTAGGTAGGGTATTAGTGGACATAGCCAAAACAACATTTGCAAATTGATTATTCTAATGATTATTTAAGGATTTAACTATTTTTGCATTTACAACTTCAGAGGGTATTCATGTCCAGTGTTCAACTGCTTTTTAAAATTCGGCGACAACAGACCTAATAAACTATTTTATAGTACAAACAGAACTAGAGCTTAGCTGCATTACAGAACATCAAAAATTAATCTTCCTTGTCAGAGGAACTTCCATTGTACAAACTTGTAAAGTTATTAACAATTTTAAGCAATAGTTTTAAGTACATTTACAACAGTTTTAAGTAAATCTACAATATTTTAAGCACATTACAATGATTTTAAGTGCATTTCCAATAGTTTTAAGCCAGCAAGTTTTCCCTTATAACGCTGTGACTTCCAAGACATTTACACAATGCTGGTGGACCCAACACGTTTCCCTCCCTACGAAGCTGGTGGCCCCAACACTTTTCCTTCTGTATGATAGTGGTGGCTTCAGCACAATTCTTTTCTTATAAAACTGGTGACCCCAACACAGTTGCGTCTTCATAATGCTGGTGGCCCCACCACGTTACCTCCTGGTGGTCTTCCTCCTCGTTTCCTTCATTTTAATGCTGGTGGCTCCAACACGTTTCCTCCTTTGGTGATTACTCCAACACGTTTACCCATCTTATAGCGCTTGGAAAGAAACACGTTTCCACCTTGATAATATTGGAGGTCCCTTAACGTCTAAGCACATTGTTGAGCTCTCGCTACTTTACCCCAGAAATAAAATTCAATAAATTTACGAATTTACATTGCTGATCATACGACTTAGTAAATTTATAGACTCAGAGATATTAAAAAAAACTAAAGAATCCTCAGAGTGCATATAATAGTGACACGAAGGAAAAAAGGGGCACAGCAGAGAACTTGATATTCGTAATATGTGAAAATTACTGAAGTACGAAAACGACAGTTCAGTAAATTGTTTTACACAGATGAAACTATAATTTAGCTATAATGCGTTATGACTTTTTATTCGGAAAGTGCACAATTTCTCAACGCAGTTCATACATCTGGAAACGTAACGTTGAGTTTTAAATGGTATAAGCTGTTAAATGATGGAAACTATGGGTCATGGACCGGGTCGTGGAGGCGTTGACCCCCGCAATACCCTCCAGGTAGTCTCCAGGTATAGTAATTCTTTTCCAGATGTGTTGAATATAACCTGTGACACATCTACGTTATACTTACTACATAGATTTCAGCTTCTCTTTTTATATTATCAATATTCATTGTAGGATATTTTCACAAAACTCTGAAATTTGACTGTCTGTCTGTCTGTCTCTCTCTCTCTCTCTCTCTCTCTCTCTCTCTCTCTCTCTCTCTCTCTCTCTCTCTCTCTCTCTCTCTCTCTCTCTCTCTACTTCATATCACCTAGTCATGTATCCAGTAAGGCAATCCAGAAGAACATTAAAAAAACAATGGTTTTAAAACTATTTTTTGAACTCGTACAGTATCTGTCATTTTCTGGCAGTTTGTTCTGTCTGCAAACCTCTTCCTAACCATTCGTCTTTTTTTTCTGACATTGAGGCTGTTATACTAATGTTTTCAGAGATAATCTTACATTAAGATGAGAAGACATCCTAGTTAATTTTTAAACTAACAAGATCCTCCATCAAGCTTTCTTAATTTTAATTTTTAACCTCTGTTTATTGCTGAACTTCTGCCTCAAAGACTTTATTTTCTTTAGCCACCAGGCCCGGTGGCCTGGTGGCTAAAGCTCCCGCTTCACACACGGAGGGCCCGGGTTCGATTCCCGGCGGGTGGAAACATTTCGACACGTTTCCTTACACCTGTTGTCCTGTTCACCTAGCAGCAAATAGGTACCTGGGTGTTAGTCGACTGGTGTGGGTCGCATCCTGGGGGACAAGATTAAGGACCCCAATGGAAATAAGTTAGACAGTCCTCGATGACGCACTGACTTTCTTGGGTTATCCTGGGTGGCTAACCCCCCGGGGTTAAAAATCCGAACGAAATCTCTCTCTTAATGTCTATTAGACCTTTCAACCGTACTGAAGTCCCTAGCGCCTACTCGACGGATTACCTGAAGATGAGAATTCCATGCATAGATGAGCAGTGATTGGTCTAACACATTCAACACTGGCTTATCAACTTGTATCAGACACACATTATGTAGGGAACAACCTTCCATAGTAGGCACTGACCTCAGTCAGAGTCCAGCTTTCCCTTCTCTGGCTACACTCCTGCGTGACCCTTAGTATGGATTCAAAAATGTTGTTGTCAGGAAATGTCTTTTTGAGCAACTCTTCACACTTGACACCAAACACTAAGTAACATAAAACACTGCCTGGCCGGGTGTACCTCCGTGACCTCCTGGAATAAAACACTAGGAATCTCTGCCTTTTTTTTCTAGTCATGAATAACAACCTTCTAGGTACTCTTTAGTGTAGCCCTTTCCGGAGCAGTCTGTTAGATTTTGTTGGAGCTACCTTCCTCCTCCTCGGATCGTACCTGTTCAACTCAAATTTTCCAGGAATTGTTTGATCCCTACGGGCTTATTGGTTTCCAGTGAATATAATATAAATGCACACTTCATCGATGCCAGTGTACGAAAATGGATCGTAATCGATCCTTTGCCGTGGACTGCGTCAGACCTGCTTCACTTAATTCGAAATCCCATATTTATAGAGTACAATACCCTGAGAAAAGATGCCCACTGTTCTGAGGTACATCTAGCACCAACTTATCCACTCTGAGTCAGGTCAGTAAGCCAGCAGCAGTTGGTCTGCTTTGGACCAACATAGGACTAGAGGTGATTCCACATTCACATCTGTCAGTATATACCAGTGTACAGTACGTCAATAGTTGCTTCTTGCCGCACCTCCGCCACAGGGCAAACAGCAACCACAATCGCATCTGTGTCAAAAAACACTGTCATTTCTAGCAGTGCAAGTCAGCAGTTAGTTTTAAGTTGTGCCGACAGAGCTACTAGTTTATTGTGCACCCGCAGCTTATTATGTGCAGTATTACTAAAGAACAGGATTGCCCACAAGTCATAATTACATCATCAAAAATATTAGTCATTTCATACACTGTAATT
The DNA here is from genome assembly GCF_038502225.1 of Cherax quadricarinatus. Lineage (NCBI taxonomy): Eukaryota > Metazoa > Arthropoda > Malacostraca > Decapoda > Parastacidae > Cherax > Cherax quadricarinatus. The sequence goes on from NC_091348.1 coordinate 6,909,456, forward strand.
TCTTCACATAGCTAATCTAGATAACACAGTACGGAGGCGCAGTCTCAAGAAAAGTCGTGTATCTTATTATCACTAAAAGCATTGTACATTACTGGGTTACAATCTCGTCAAATAGTAGATTTATGTAGCCAGTGCAAGTCAGCGGTTGCTTCTTGCTTCATCCCAGCCATATTGTCATGAAAAAGACCAGAGTCAGGTGATTTTTCCTTGTGAATAATTCAGTAAAAACTTGTGTACTGAAATCACACCGATGATCATTTCTAGACAAAATATGGCACGTAGAGCTTTTGTGAGAATGAATGCAAGAGATTGCACCTAGTGATAAAGCTGATATCCTGGGGGCTCAGTTTGACTGTGCAATGACTGAAGAATGCTGTGGAGAACCTTGCAAGCAAGGCACCCAACAGGCGTACAGCTTCGAGGTACATTTAATGCTTGCATGACGACACAGTTGAAATTATATAAGGCAGAAAGTCGCTCTCATTTTTCGTATGCGCCACTCGCATAAATTTCTTACCTCTCTCCGTTTTTTTTTTTCTTAAAGCAAAACTCTCAGCACTGGAGATACGTGTGTGATCTCACTCTTATTTACAAAGCCAAAGTTCTTAGTCCAACATCGTAAACAGACAAAAGGTTATTAATATGCTCGCAGCATTTAAAAACCCAAATCATCTGGCGAAATTAATGTTCCGTCTCACAGATGGCTCGAACTTTTTACTGTTCACTTTCACATACTGGTTAACAAAACATGTATTATTATTATTATTATTATTATTATTATTATTATTATTATTATTTCAGCAATTTCTAGCACGTCCAGAATCATACCTGAGGGATACCTGAAGGATGCTTCCGGGGGTCATCGACCCCGGGTCTGGGACAAGACCAGGCCTCCTGGTGGATTAAAGTCTGATTAGCCAGGCTGTTACTGATGGCCACACGCAATTCAACGTACGAATCACAGCCCGGCTGACCATGAATGTGATGTTGACTGACTGGGATGATACTTCTATTAGTGTGTATGTACTCACCTGTATGTGGTTGCAGGAGTCGAATCACAGCTCTTCGCTTGTGGCTACTAGATGTACTCTCTCCCTGCTCCATGAGCTTTGTCGTACCTCTTCTTAAAGCTCTCTGTGTGTGTGTGTGTGTGTGTGTGCGTGTGCTGTGTATGTGTGTGTGTGTGTGTGTGTGTGTGCGTGTGCGTGTGCGCGCAAAAGGGATATATAATCATCGACTCCTTCCGTCGGCTATAATTATTTCACAAGTCAGTTTCAACATCTCACAAGGCCAGTAGAAACCTAATGCTATAACTATCCTTGCCCTCAAGTTACATTTTTCCTACACTCAACTTGGTTCCTCCACCTGACCTAGTTATTGGACTTTCATCATGCGACTCAGGTCAGGTAACCTTCGTATGTGTTAGGATCATTTGTATGTTAATCTGCTGAAGAAGACCTCAATTAAAGGTTGATTTCGTGATTTCATTGATATATATATATATATATATATATATATATATATATATATATATATATATATATATATATATATATATATATATTATTATATTATTTTTTTATTATCACACTGGCCGATTCCCACCAAGGCAGGGTGGCCCGAAAAAGAAAAACTTTCACCATCATTCACTCCATCACTGTCTTGCCAGAAGGGTGCTTTACACTACAGTTTTTAAACTGCAACATTAACACCCCTCCTTCAGAGTGCAGGCACTGTACTTCCCATCTCCAGGACTCAAGTCCGGCCTGCCGGTTTCCCTGAATCCCTTCATAAATGTTACTTTGCTCACACTCCAACAGCACGTCAAGTATTAAAAACCATTTGTCTCCATTCACTCCTATCAAACACGCTCACGCATGCCTGCTGGAAGTCCAAGCCCCTCGCACACAAAACCTCCTTTACCCCCTCCCTCCAACCCTTCCTAGGCCGACCCCTACCCAGCCTTCCTTCCACTACAGACTGATACACTCTTGAAGTCATTCTGTTTCGCTCCATTCTCTCTACATGTCCGAACCACCTCAACAACCCTTCCTCAGCCCTCTGGACAACAGTTTTGGTAATCCCGCACCTCCTCCTAACTTCCAAACTACGAATTCTCTGCATTATATTCACACCACACATTGCCCTCAGACACGACATCTCCACTGCCTCCAGCCTTCTCCTCGCTGCAACATTCATCACCCACGCTTCACACCCATATAAGAGCGTTGGTAAAACTATACTCTCATACATTCCCCTCTTTGCCTCCAAGGACAAAGTTCTTTGTCTCCACAGACTCCTAAGTGCACCACTCACTCTTTTTCCCTCATCAATTCTATGATTCACCTCATCTTTCATAGACCCATCCGCTGACACGTCCACTCCCAAATATCTGAATACGTTCACCTCCTCCATACTCTCTCCCTCCAATCTGATATTCAATCTTTCATCACCTAATCTTTTTGTTATCCTCATAACCTTACTCTTTCCTGTATTCACCTTTAATTTTCTTCTTTTACACACCCTACCAAATTCATCCACCAATCTCTGCAACTTCTCTTCAGAATCTCCCAAGAGCACAGTGTCATCAGCAAAGAGCAGCTGTGACAACTCCCACTTTGTGTGTGATTCTTTATCTTTTAACTCCACGCCTCTTGCCAAGACCCTCGCATTTACTTCTCTTACAACCCCATCTATAAATATATTAAACAACCACGGTGACATCACACATCCTTGTCTAAGGCCTACTTTTACTGGGAAATAATTTCCCTCTTTCCTACATACTCTAACTTGAGCCTCACTATCCTCGTAAAAACTCTTCACTGCTTTCAGTAACCTACCTCCTACACCATACACTTGCAACATCTGCCACATTGCCCCCCTATCCACCCTGTCATACGCCTTTTCCAAATCCATAAATGCCACAAAGACCTCTTTAGCCTTATCTAAATACTGTTCACTTATATGTTTCACTGTAAACACCTGGTCCACACACCCCCTACCTTTCCTAAAGCCTCCTTGTTCATCTGCTATCCTATTCTCCGTCTTACTCTTAATTCTTTCAATTATAACTCTACCATACACTTTACCAGGTACACTCAACAGACTTATCCCCCTATAATTTTTGCACTCTCTTTTGTCCCCTTTGCCTTTATACAAAGGAACTATGCATGCTCTCTGCCAATCCCTAGGTACCTTACCCTCTTCCATACATTTATTAAATAATTGCACCAACCACTCCAAAACTATATCCCCACCTGCTTTTAACATTTCTATCTTTATCCCATCAATCCCGGCTGCCTTACCCCCTTTCATTTTACCTACTGCCTCACGAACTTCCCCCACACTCACAACTGGCTCTTCCTCACTCCTACAAGATGTTATTCCTCCTTGCCCTATACACGAAATCACAGCTTCCCTATCTTCATCAACATTTAACAATTCCTCAAAATATTCCCTCCATCTTCCCAATACCTCTAACTCTCCATTTAATAACTCTCCTCTCCTATTTTTAACTGACAAATCCATTTGTTCTCTAGGCTTTCTTAACTTGTTAATCTCACTCCAAAACTTTTTCTTATTTTCAACAAAATTTGTTGATAACATCTCACCCACTCTCTCATTTGCTCTCTTTTTACATTGCTTCACCACTCTCTTAACTTCTCTCTTTTTCTCCATATACTCTTCCCTCCTTGCATCACTTCTACTTTGTAAAAACTTCTCATATGCTAACTTTTTCTCCCTTACTACTCTCTTTACATCATCATTCCACCAATCGCTCCTCTTCCCTCCTGCACCCACTTTCCTGTAACCACAAACTTCTGCTGAACACTCTAACACTACATTTTTAAACCTACCCCATACCTCTTCGACCCCATTGCCTATGCTCTCATTAGCCCATCTATCCTCCAATAGCTGTTTATATCTTACCCTAACTGCCTCCTCTTTTAGTTTATAAACCTTCACCTCTCTCTTCCCTGATGCTTCTATTCTCCTTGTATCCCATCTACCTTTTACTCTCAGTGTATATATATATATATATATTCAGGAAGAAATCCAAACATTCCTCCATGAAGCCTTTTTATCTGGTTCTCCGAGGCTGTGGGTCCCACAATTTACACCAGAGGTGGACAATATATAATATATATATTAGAGGAAGCATTGAGTCTTCACTACTTCCAGGGCTAAATAACTCACACGGGTTTAGGTGAATGTATATATTAACAAAGCTACAGATGGTAAAACTATGACCAACAAGCCAGAGTGCTGTTAGGTACGGACCATCAGCCAAGGACGCCCTTACTACTAGCCACTCTCCGAATTCCATGTTGGACATCACGAACGCCTCCTATCACGCACCACAGCGCCTCATATGGCCACGAATAAGGACCCGCAGGGCCACAGCCTTGACCTGGGGTGGGAACTGGAGTGAGGTGGGGTCAGAGCCCTGACCCCCCGGCATGTACCGTGTCATGACTTGGCCTCTTGCGAGGATGGGGGAGTTGTGTGAGGGAGGGAGCGAAGGAGAGAAGGGTAGTAAAAGGGAAGAAGGGAGAAAGAAGAGAGAGAAAAGCTGGGAAGGGGGGGGGAGGGAAGAAACGAAAAATTTACAATTAATATACATACTGGAGAAGCTGCGACGTTTCGTTCCATCATGGACCATTATCAAGTCGCGAATTGACACTGAGAAAAAAACAAAGGCGGATGACACTCTGTGAATATTAACCAATAACAAGAAAGTCGAAACATGCCAGTTTCCTGGTACATGGTATCAATATACAAACAGGGAGACAGACAGGAGGCAGTAAATCAAAGAACAGTGTGACTGACATAACTGTGTGGTGATGTGGGAACGATAAGCAGAAACGCTTGTGGTTACAGCTACTAAGCTGTTAAATAAACCACGGAACAAGTGGGACTTGAATGCATGGCAAGTGAATCCTGAAACTCACAGGCCAGTGTTTTAGAAAGCTGTGCTCTAGCTTCTGGTCCCACTACTAACCTGCGGTGAAGAGAACTGGGCTCTAGTTCCAGGTGACACTTGGTTATTTAGGTGGTTGAGCGCCAACTTCTGGTCCTGATGTTAACTTTGGTACGTGGGTTACACTGCAGTTCCCAGGCCTGTTGAGGTTGTACGAGTCCTGACTGCATTTACCAACCTTTGAGAAACTTGAGTCATAGCTTCTGGGACTGATATTTAGTCCTCTGGACTTGCTGCTAATATAGCTAAGGTTGAGGGGATGAGCTGCACTTTGAGGCTGTTGTCTCCCGCTCAACTCAGTCCCACTCTTCCTCCTCACACACAACTCATCCCCACACCCATACCCGTCCCTCGAACATAAAAACAACTCCACAATCCCTACAAAGCTCTCTCCTACAACTACAACTCGTGCTTCTATCTCATCCAAGCAACTCGCTATAACTCTGCATTCAGCTTCACGTTCTAGACGAAACATTGATTTCTCATATGCAGTTTTAAGCATATTTCTCGACATATGATATTTGGTTACACTAAGACTGCTGTGTGTGAGCAAACTTTAGCCAGTTACAGCAGACAATAACCTCGTGAAATGCAGTGAGTCATGAAGTCGATAGACAACTGAAAACTGGAAACTGAAGCCTGTAAAGTAAAAGGACACAAGTGCAACTAATGTGACATTTATTGTGGCAACGTTTCGCTCTCCAGGAGCTTTATCAAGGTAATTGCTTGATAAAGCTCCTGGAGAGCGAAACGTTGCCACAATAAATGTCACATTAGTTGCACTTGTGTCCTTTTACTTTACATATTGTCGGTAATTCTACCAACTTTATTACAAACTGAAGCCTACCGAGCACATGCTAAAATACAGTCAGATTATCACTTTTGTAATGCAAATGGTTTACAAGTTGAAGAATGAGACACTTTGAGCAACATTTGGGAATCTTTACTGAGGAAGAGTATCACCAGCCAGTGGCTTCTTCAGTCCAATACTGAACACATCAACTACAGGCTGAGGGACCGATTACCTCAAACTACTACTACTCATCTTTCACAGTTCTTCTCTGCATTGGACTGAAGAAGCCACTGGCTGGCGAAACTTTTCTTCAATAATGATTCCGAAATGTTTCACAAGTGTCTCACTCTTCACTTTTTTATTCCAGTGTCAGAATCACAAATTTGTTCTTATAAACCTTTAGTGACACTGACGTTATTTAGGCTGTGTTGCTGCCTCACTTAAAATTATCCACCAAAACTTATCCACATTAAGAAAGTATTTACGAAGGATATTGGTAACGGCTTTTGAAGATATACTAATGAAGTTTAAAGAATTTTTAAAAAATATAGCAAAATACGATAAAACTTCATTACAAATTTTAGTGTTAAGTCACTTCAAAACTTTTCATTGGACATTTGGACATGAATTTTCATTACTTAAACATGAAAAGACAAGATATTTAAAAAAAATACTTAGATAATTGAGAACAATTCTTTTAGAAGTTGTTATCCCTGGTCAAAAGTTTTTGAATGTCGAAGAAAATATTCATTAACAAATCACGATTTAAATTATTTTTGTCAAATGCAAATATTATCATCAGCGGACTTGTAAAACGATAAAAAGTGCAACTTAACAGAATCGGTAAAAAGTAGAAAAAGAAAGAAACGAGAAAACAAAACGATAGAAATGCTTAATTAACTTCTCCTGGGCCACTCTTGCTAAGATATCAGCAAGATAACCTCAAGTTACTTCCTTAACATTACACCCACAACATGATCAGGAGCAGCTACAGTAGCAGGATCAACTGGAGTAGCAGCAGCAGAAATAAAAGTATGATCAGTAGCAGGATTATCAGGCGAAGCAGCAAAAGCGGTAGGATCAACAGGAGGGGCAGCAACGAAATCATTAAGAACAGCAGCAGCGACCTGAGCAACAGACGAACCATAGGTAACGTCAACTGGAGGAGCAGCAGCAGCAGGATCAACAGGAGCACCAGCAAGAGAATCAGCAGGGGGAAGTGGAAGAGGAAGAGGAGAAGGAGCAGCAGCAGCAACAGAATTAGTAAGAATAGCAACAGCAACAGAAGAATCCGCAGAAGGTGGGAATGATGATGAGAAAAAAAAAAGAGCAGGAAGAGGAAGTAGGGGATGAAGAGAAAGGGGAAGTGTAGGAGGGGCAGCAGCAGCAGCAGAGGAGGCAGTAGAAATTACGGCAGGAGCAGCGGCAGCAACAACAGAGGCAGTAGAGGCCCCAACAATAGCTACGGCAGTAGCAGCAGCAGCAGCAGCAGCCGCCATAGCTAGGGCAGCAGGAGAGCCCCTGGCCTCCCATACCTCTCCTCCTCCCAGGTAACATTCACTACTACTCAACCGTGAAATTTATCGCTCATAATCCAGGAATTCTAGCGGAGAGAAAAAAAACAGGGAAAAAATCTTGATTACATTTTTCAAAGAGTTCATGCATAATAAATTATTCATTTACTTTCAATGAAACGACTGGGCTTGAAGTAGCCTTCAAGAGAACACTAAAATTATATTGTCCAGTCAGATTACGCACGATATTGTGTGTGTGATTAATGGCAAGCCAAGTGAACTTTAAAAGTTATTTCTACAATTCTTGTATTTATCTTATCACACCTGGAAATTATGTACAGAGTGAACAAAAAAGAAACGGCAATATTTCGCAAGGAAAACCAGTGCTGGAAACTGGAATTTTCTTTTATGGAAGCTGCTGACAAAGAACGTGAAGGCTCTGGCAGCAATATATTTCTGGAGCCACGACGAGAATGCCACACCAGCTTCTTGGTAAGAAACAGCGGCTTGATCTCTGAGATTATCGTCTTCTGTTGGTGTTTGAAGGAACAAAGAACCTCGGCATGGTACCCAAAGCAGAACTCGAACAGTCATGATGAGAACTTTATTATGAATCAGAACACTCGTGAAACTCCAGTCAGAATAAGAACACTCAAAGAACTCCACCAGCCAAAACAAAAGCACTCAAAGAACAGTAGTCAGGAATATAAGACTCTAAGAACACCCTCAGAAATTTATGGTAATTTGCATTTATACACAATATAACACCAATTCTGTTATTTGCATGCAGACCAAACCTGAATCTTGTGTTTCTCCAGTCCTATATTTTTATTAAAAATATAAAAAATCATTATGAATAAAATAGGTCAGTAGTATAAGGCTTGAGTTTAAAATTTTAGAAGCAGTTTATATCTTCACACGAGTAAAATGTCTTCTACAAGAAAAAATATTAGAAGAAACTGACATCTCCAACTTACAAGAGTTCAAGAGGAGAGAGAGAATGTGGATAGGAATTACAGAGGTGATAATATTGCTAAAAGCAGCCGGCAACGCGCGTTAATTGTCCTATCAACTGACACCTACAGCGGTACGTTGAGAGAAAAAGAAACGCGTGAAAACACTTCAGACATTTTATTAGCAAACGTTTCGGTCCTGGGGTCTCTTTCAATCAAGACCCTAGGATCGAAACGTGTACTCAACATATCATATACTTGATTTTACTATTTACTACACCAGAACTCTTGCTAGTTTTACGTACGTTTAGAAGTATAAAGCATAAGTCAGGGGTTCCCAACCTTCTGTATGCCCAGCATCCCTAGGAAATATTTGACCAGTGTTGCACCTCTACAAAAGTAATATCACATTTCAAGATGAAGTTAAATTCTCATTTTTGAATCACAAATTAAACCAAATACAGTACTGCGGGTGAACAAATTGAACTTAAAATATAAGCTTTTAATTCAGTGCATAAAATGCAAATATAAACTGAGCAATTAAAAAAGCCTTTGGAAAACTAACCGGAATTGTACCTTTCATCATGACTTTGTCGCATCCCCTGAAATGCCATCACGCACCCCTGGGGGTGTGTGCACCACAGACTGGGTGTCCCTGGATTAAGTGAATGATGAACAAAAAGACACAATACCGTGACTGGAACAACACACAAATAACCCGCACATAGAAGAGGGAAGCTTACGACGTTTCGGTCCGTCTCGAACCATTTACAAAGACGAGCCAAAACGTCGTCGTAAGCTTCTCTCTTCTCTGTTCGGGTTGTATATTAAATGAATGATGTCTATAGAGAGGAAAGTTTTCTTTCTCTGAACCTACAAAAGAGTGTACATCTATCGCAGTAGTTGTAAGTAGCATAAAAACCATTCTTTTTACCTCAGTGGGACATGGACACACAGAATGTAATGTAAACAAATAAATATAACCTGAAAATAATTTTATAGGCTTTGAAGATGAACAGGATTTATTGGAAACATGCAAAGAGAAGCAGGAAAAAGGCAGAACAATGTACAGGATAAAATGATTTCATGAATTACGAGGAATAGAGATGTAGCAACGTGTAATTAACATGAGGGCAAAATTAGAGGTGTTACATAAGGGACTCAGTGATAGAGATGAAATTTATCGAGTCGCTAAAAATTTCGCACTAGAAGACGCACTTGTATAGCTTTTTTCTTAATTTTACAAGTGCAAACAAAATAAAGAACTGAAAATAAAATTTGATGAACTAAAGGTAACAAGGATAATTTTTGGCTATCATAAACTCAAGAAAATAAGAGAGATAAATCAGATATCTGAAAAAAAATTTGTGAGGAAACTGTCGACAGAGGCAAGATTGTTTTTGTTTCTGTCTGCATTAAATAATATTTAAAATAACAAGCAGAGATTATTTAGAAACATTTCAGATAAGTGAGATTGCAAAATACTTTGAAAATTTCCGTGAAAAGGATTACACAGTAGAACATGAGCATACTGGAAAATATATGAAGCACAAATATATAAACTATTGTAGTACCCGATCAGCCGGGCTGTGGTTTGTACGTTGGACTACGTGCAGACAACAGTAACAGCCTGGTTGATCATGCCCTACTCCACCGGGAGGCTTGGCCAAGGACTGGGTCGCGGGGCGTTGACCCCCGGAACACCCTCCAGGTAGGTAGATAGCTAATTTTCGCTAATGGGAGACATATGAATAATTAAGTGCGTTAGGGACATAAAGAAAGTGTGAGGCTACAGCGACATGCATAACACAGGAATTGTCCGAGAAGGAAAGAACGAAATTGAAAGATATACTGACTTTGATAATAAGCAAAATGATAATGTGGCTTAAATAGGGAAGTAAAGTAAATGGTTTAGAAAACCGATAAATTGAAGAATGAGCCATTTTTGCAACATTTGGGAATCTCTATCGAGGAAGAAAGATTCCCACCTATTGCACAAGTGTCTCATTCTTCAATAGGTCAGTAACTTCCGGTCTCATGGTATTTCAAGATAACGAACACAAAAATTACTACCCAAACTAAAACTAAAGAAACCAGAAACAAATCCATGTACCATTTGCGTTCTAGCAAAGAGACCCTCAAAAAGACTAGAAGAAACCTAACACAGCGAGTCTAACTGAAACGAATTTGAAAAAAAAAAAGGAAATAAGGCAACATAGGGAAATTACTCACTTGGAGAAAAAAACAACACGATACGAAAGGAAGAAAGAAACTTGACAATTATGGTAAAAATATCGCTTCAAATTACGAAAACGTGAAATTCAACATACCAGTAATGTCGATATTGTAGTGTCAGAGAGTCGGAGCAAAGATGAAAATTATGAAGACTGAAGCCAGTCACTGCTTAATAACACAAGAAAGAGAGAGAGATAATAATTTGACATGATAAATGAGGGACTACATAATGAAAACGACTATAAAAATGTTTAAATCGTTGTAACTAATAGTTTGAACTGAGAAACAAGACTGGTCAACCTGCGAGTGGAAAAGCACATAAATGATCAGCCAAATTTCTCAATGTAATGACTAGGCAAATAAATGGTCCGTAAATTTGTTGATGTAATGAACAATTTCTTTATACATCAGCAAATAACAATACTTCGACTACCCGGGGATCGAACCCGTGATATTTAACCAGTTTCTCGGGACGTTAGGTAATTTTTTCAACTCCATTATCCATTATTCCACCATACTAGTGGATAAAGGCGTCGAGAAATTTACCTAGCGTCCCTGGAGGCTAGTTATACATCGGGGATTCGATCCCCGGCTAGTCGCATCAATGTTATTTGTCTAAAACCACTTTGCATTTTACATTAGCATATAAAGTTGATAATTTGTGCGAAATGGTAACATACTTGAGTATTTAACCTAATACTTGCAAGAAAATATTGATTAATTCTTACGCTGTCTAAATCCACTGAGAAAGATTGACAATGTTTTACTAAAAATCTTGTTAAATATGACGTAGGGAAGGATGAAGAAAAAAACAAAAGATGAACAACTAGATTACAAGAGAAAAGATAACTAAAGACAATTTTAGTGAGAAATTAGAACAGGGTGTTGCAAAATGCAGTTGTATACAAGCTGAGCAATAAAACTACAGAATTCTGCAACATATATGAAGATAATATCAAGCAGCTGATACCAAAGGAGGAGGAAAAGTCTTAGAATTAGTGAAGATTAATGGTATGATGGAGGGTGCTAGAGAGACATGGAAAAGAAAGAAAATGACTTTGATAATTTATGGTATGAGTGTCGACATAGTATCATATTAGAGATTCAGACAAGGCAGAAATTTTTGTGTAAAGGCAAGGAGGGAGCAAGAATGTTTCAAAATGTATAGTGAATGTATGCAAGGCAGAATGTTGTCTTTCATTGAAGTTATTCTTTTTGGTGGTAGAGACAGTGAGGTGGAGGTGGTGGTGATGGTGGAGGTGGTGGTGATGGTGGTGGTGGTGGTGGTGATGGTGGTGATGGTGATGATGGTGGTGGTGGTGGTGATGGTGGTGATGGTGGTGATGGTGGTGGCGGTGATGGTGGTGATGGTGGTGGCGGTGATAGTAATAAAAAGCGGTGAGGTTGAAAGTGATTAATACTTGAAAAGGGGGGTCGGGGCGTTGGAAAAAGATCAGTGGTCACAGCATGGCATTTTCATCACTTCAGCTACTTCACTACCAATATATATATATATATATATATATATATATATATATATATATATATATATATATATATATATATATATATATATCAGATCACTTTCTAGTTGTAGCTACACTGAGAGTAAAAGGTAGATGGGATACAAGGAGAATAGAAGCATCAGGGAAGAGAGAGGTGAAGGTTTATAAACTAAAAGAGGAGGCAGTTAGGGTAAGATATAAACAGCTATTGGAGGATAGATGGGCTAATGAGAGCATAGGCAATGGGGTCGAAGAGGTATGGGGTAGGTTTAAAAATGTAGTGTTAGAGTGTTCAGCAGAAGTTTGTGGTTACAGGAAAGTGGGTGCAGGAGGGAAGAGGAGCGATTGGTGGAATGATGATGTAAAGAGAGTAGTAAGGGAGAAAAAGTTAGCATATGAGAAGTTTTTACAAAGTAGAAGTGATGCAAGGAGGGAAGAGTATATGGAGAAAAAGAGAGAGGTTAAGAGAGTGGTGAAGCAATGTAAAAAGAGAGCAAATGAGAGAGTGGGTGAGATGTTATCAACAAATTTTGTTGAAAATAAGAAAAAGTTTTGGAGTGAGATTAACAAGTTAAGAAAGCCTAGAGAACAAATTGATTTGTCAGTTAAAAATAGGAGAGGAGAGTTATTAAATGGAGAGTTAGAGGTATTGGGAAGATGGAAGGAATATTTTGAGGAATTGTTAAATGTTGATGAAGATAGGGAAGCTGTGATTTCGTGTATAGGGCAAGGAGGAATAACATCTTGTAGGAGTGAGGAAGAGCCAGTTGTGAGTGTGGGGGACGTTCGTGAGGCAGTAGGTAAAATGAAAGGGGGTAAGGCAGCCGGGATTGATGGGATAAAGATAGAAATGTTAAAAGCAGGTGGGGATATAGTTTTGGAGTGGTTGGTGCAATTATTTAATAAATGTATGGAAGAGGGTAAGGTACCTAGGGATTGGCAGAGAGCATGCATAGTTCCTTTGTATAAAGGCAAAGGGGATAAAAGAGAGTGCAAAAATTATAGGGGGATAAGTCTGTTGAGTGTACCTGGTAAAGTGTATGGTAGAGTTATAATTGAAAGAATTAAGAGTAAGACGGAGAATAGGATAGCAGATGAACAAGGAGGCTTTAGGAAAGGTAGGGGGTGTGTGGACCAGGTGTTTACAGTGAAACATATAAGTGAACAGTATTTAGATAAGGCTAAAGAGGTCTTTGTGGCATTTATGGATTTGGAAAAGGCGTATGACAGGGTGGATAGGGGGGCAATGTGGCAGATGTTGCAAGTGTATGGTGTAGGAGGTAGGTTACTGAAAGCAGTGAAGAGTTTTTACGAGGATAGTGAGGCTCAAGTTAGAGTATGTAGGAAAGAGGGAAATTTTTTCCCAGTAAAAGTAGGCCTTAGACAAGGATGTGTGATGTCACCGTGGTTGTTTAATATATTTATAGATGGGGTTGTAAGAGAAGTAAATGCGAGGGTCTTGGCAAGAGGCGTGGAGTTAAAAGATAAAGAATCACACACAAAGTGGGAGTTGTCACAGCTGCTCTTTGCTGATGACACTGTGCTCTTGGGAGATTCTGAAGAGAAGTTGCAGAGATTGGTGGATGAATTTGGTAGGGTGTGCAAAAGAAGAAAATTAAAGGTGAATACAGGAAAGAGTAAGGTTATGAGGATAACAAAAAGATTAGGTGATGAAAGATTGAATATCAGATTGGAGGGAGAGAGTATGGAGGAGGTGAACGTATTCAGATATTTGGGAGTGGACGTGTCAGCGGATGGGTCTATGAAAGATGAGGTGAATCATAGAATTGATGAGGGAAAAAGAGTGAGTGGTGCACTTAGGAGTCTGTGGAGACAAAGAACTTTGTCCTTGGAGGCAAAGAGGGGAATGTATGAGAGTATAGTTTTACCAACGCTCTTATATGGGTGTGAAGCGTGGGTGATGAATGTTGCAGCGAGGAGAAGGCTGGAGGCAGTGGAGATGTCATGTCTGAGGGCAATGTGTGGTGTGAATATAATGCAGAGAATTCGTAGTTTGGAAGTTAGGAGGAGGTGCGGGATTACCAAAACTGTTGTCCAGAGGGCTGAGGAAGGGTTGTTGAGGTGGTTCGGACATGTAGAGAGAATGGAGCGAAACAGAATGACTTCAAGAGTGTATCAGTCTGTAGTGGAAGGAAGGCGGGGTAGTGGTCGGCCTAGGAAGGGTTGGAGGGAGGGGGTAAAGGAGGTTTTGTGTGCGAGGGGCTTGGACTTCCAGCAGGCATGCGTGAGCGTGTTTGATAGGAGTGAATGGAGACAAATGGTTTTTAATACTTGACGTGCTGTTGGAGTGTGAGCAAAGTAACATTTATGAAGGGATTCAGGGAAACCGGCAGGCCGGACTTGAGTTCTGGAGATGGGAAGTACAGTGCCTGCACTCTGAAGGAGGGGTGTTAATGTTGCAGTTTAAAAACTGTAGTGTAAAGCACCCTTCTGGCAAGACAGTGATGGAGTGAATGATGGTGAAAGTTTTTCTTTTTCGGGCCACCCTGCCTTGGTGGGAATCGGCCGGTGTGATAATAAAAAAAAAAAAAAAAATATATATATATATATATATATATATATGAATAGGTAAAATAGGTCAATTAGCAAGGACTCATTTAAAATTGCGTTCTTTCTAAAATTTTCTTCTTTACGTTTAAAGATATACTTTTTTATTTATGTTAATGTAAAAATTAATAATTTTGCACCAAATTATGCTTAGAAAACTTAGCTAACCTTATTATAACAAGCGCAATTTAATTTAGCTTAATCACCCTAAATATATTTCAGATAAGCTTACAATAATTTAATAAACAAACTCAATGAAATATATTTTTTTCGTTAGGTTCAGAATGATTTTTGCTAAATTATTGCATACACAAATTTTCACTTGCCTTATTCAGCAAGAAGAGTGTTGCTGTTTAAGCCAAGATCGCGAGTTTTACCTATTCGGGGGAACACAAGAAAGTGCAGAAATTATAGGGAAATAAATCTGTTGAGCATACCTGGTAAAATGTATGGCAGAGTTATTATTGAAAGAATTAAGAGTAAGACGGAGAATATGATAGCAGATGAACAGGAAGGCTTTAGGAAATGTAGGGGGGTGTGTAGACTAAGTGTTTACAGTGAAACATATAGGTGAACAGTATTTAGATAAGGGTAAAGAGGTTTTTGAGGCATTTATGGATTTGGAAAGACGTATGACAAGGTGGATATGGGGGCAATGTGGCAGATATTGCAAATGTATGGAATAGAAGGTAGGTTATTGAAAGCAGTGAAAAGTTTTTACGAGGATAGTGAGGCTTAGGTATGTAGGAGAGAGGGAGATTATTTCCTTAGACAAGGATGTGTGATGTCACCGTGGTTGTTCAATATATTTATAGATGGGGCTGAAAGAGAAATGAATGCGAGGGTATTGGCAAGAGGTGTGGGGTTAAAAGATAAAGAAGTGGGAGTTGTCACAGTTGCTCTTTGCTGATGACACTGCCTTTGGGAGATTCTGAAGTGAAGTTGCAGACGTTGGTGGGTGAGTTTGGTAGGGTATATAAAAGAAGAAAATTAAAAGGTGATGAGGATAAAAAAATTAGGTAACGATAGACTGGATATCAGATTGAAGGGAGAGAGTATGGAGGGTGAATGTATTCAGATATTTAGGAGTGAACGTGTCAGCAGATGGAGCGGACTCCGGTGAATACATCCTCTGGGATCGTACTGGCTCGGACATCCTCCTTTTTTCTGCAACTTTGCAAGCTCCTGATGATGTGTTGATTGCAACACGAAAGGTTTACAGATATCATTCTACTCCCCCCATTGTTATGATTATTATATATATATATATTGTGATGTAGTTCAGCTGGGCTTGTGAGGTCTCTGGGGAGACCTAATTTAACCAATTATATGGTCACACCTTGCCTTGGCAAACGTCTGTAGCCACGCCCACGTCTGAGGCCTTTTGTTCTTGACGCCTCAGACTTAGGCGTCAGGTCGTGAAGTGGTCCAGTTGCAGTTACTTGAAAGAATGCAACCCGTTGGAGCAGTTTTCCATGCCATAGAAGCCTAGAGAGGTTTGGCCCAATGGTTAACGTGCGAGGGTGACTAGCATTGGCTAGTGCATTTCTAGTAGAAGTAGGGAAGGCACTGGAGCCCGATATTTAGGTTTAAGGAGAAATGACGGGTAAGGAGGCTTTGCACCAGAGAGCAACTGTTATGCTGGTCAACTGCGAGGTGTACTGATTATGCTGCCTTGTGGTAGATGAGAAGGTTGAGGGAAATATATGTAGTTGAATAATTTTGTATTATGTATGATTTTGTTTTTGTATTGTAATAGATTTAAGGGGTTAGGATTAAAATAGTCTAATAACTAGGACAAATTGTCCTAGTTCTCAGATATTTTAAATTGGGGGAGAAAGGGGGATGTGATGTAGTTCAGCTGGGCTTGTGAGGTCTCTGGGGAGACCTAATTTAACCAATTATATGGTCACACCTTGCCTTGGCAAACGTCTGTAGCCACGCCCACGTCTGAGGCCTTTTGTTCTTGACGGCGTCAAATCCAGGCGTCAGGTCGTACACGTGGTTGTGGAGGGTGCTTGGACCACCATAAAAGCCCAAGGAAGAGCATGATCAGGAGATTCGTGCGGAGCTGCTGCTGGGGTGCAGAGCTCCTGAGCAGAGATTCGAGCGGAGCTGCTGCTGGGGTGCAGGGCTCGGGAGAAGGCTGCTGAAGTCTCTGGAGGAGACTGTTGGAGGCATTGGGCAGAGTACTGGCTTGGCGCATTACTCATGCTGTATAGGTCTTGGGACCTGTGGCTTAGTTCCTGTAGTGAACTGTCCTCTGTGCTATATTGTAAGTTATATTCATTTTCGTCAAGTTGATTGTATTTCCCTGTCTCACTGCTTATGTGTACCATCCCATTTATCTAAACCACAATAATGCTCTGTTCCCAAATATATTATTGTACAAAGACTTATTAATAAACTGTGTTTGAGTAGAATAGTAATATTCACTGCCCCCGTTATTTATTCTTTTTTCTTATATTTTATTATGTTTATATGAGTGAAGAATGGGCGAGGCATATGTTAGTGAGTAGTGTAGAGTTAATGAGAGTGTCGTGGTGGTCACCACTGACCTGTCATTACCTAATCATCTCACTCCTACCACCTCGCCTGCCTCACCCCTGCCTACATAATTCCTTACTCCCATATTCCCGACTTATACCCTATTCAATCATTACTCCCCTACATGACAATATATATATATATATATATATATATATATATATATATATATATATATATATATATATATATATATATATATATATATATATAATGTATATATATGTCATGCCGAATAGGCAGAACTTGCGATCTTGGCTTAAATAGCAACGTTCATCTTGCCATATAGGACAAGTGAAAATTTGTGTATGCAATAATTTCGCCAAAATCATTCTAAACCTAACGAGAAAAATATATTTCACTGTGTTTGGTTAGTATTAAATTACTGTAAACAAATCTAAAATATATTTAGTTGAATTAGGCTAAAATAAATTGTTCTTGTTATAATAAGGTTAGGTAAATTTTCTAAGAATCTTTTGGTGCAAAATTAAATTTTTTTTACATTAACATTAATGGAAAAAATATATCTTTAAACGTATAAGAGAAAATTTTAGAAAGGACTTAATTTTAAATGAGTTCTTTCTAATTGACCAGTTTTACATATTCGGCACGACATATATATATATTATTTTTTTTTTTTATTATCACACTGGCCGATTCCCACCAAGGCAGGGTGGCCCGAAAAAGAAAAACTTTCACCATCATTCACTCCATCACTGTCTTGCCAGAAGGGTGCTTTACACTACAGTTTTTAAACTGCAACATTAGCACCCCTCCTTCAGAGTGCAGGCACTGTACTTCCCATCTCTAAGACTCAAGTCCGGCCTGCCGGTTTCCCTGAATCCCTTCATAAATGTTACTTTGCTCACACTCCAACAGCACGTCAAGTATTAAAAACCATTTGTCTCCATTCACTCCTATCAAACACGCTCATGCATGCCTGCTGGAAGTCCAAGCCCCTCGCACACAAAACCTCCTTTACCCCCTCCCTCCAACCCTTCCTAGGCCGACCCCTACCCCGCCTTCCTTCCACTACAGACTGATACACTCTTGAAGTCATTCTGTTTCGCTCCATTCTCTCTACATGTCCGAACCACCTCAACAACCCTTCCTCAGCCCTCTGGACAACAGTTTTGGTAATCCCGCACCTCCTCCTAACTTCCAAACTACGAATTCTCTGCATTATATTCACACCACACATTGCCCTCAGACATGACATCTCCACTGCCTCCAGCCTTCTCCTCGCTGCAACATTCATCACCCACGCTTCACACCCATATAAGAGCGTTGGTAAAACTATACTCTCATACATTCCCCTCTTTGCCTCCAAGGACAAAGTTCTTTGTCTCCACAGACTCCTAAGTGCACCACTCACTCTTTTTCCCTCATCAATTCTATGATTCACCTCATCTTTCATAGACCCATCGGCTGACACGTCCACTCCCAAATATCTGAATACGTTCACCTCCTCCATACTCTCTCCCTCCAATCTGATATTCAATCTTTCATCACCTAATCTTTTTGTTATCCTCATAACCTTACTCTTTCCTGTATTCACCTTTAATTTTCTTCTTTTGCACACCCTACCAAATTCATCCACCAATCTCTGCAGCTTCTCTTCAGAATCTCCCAAGAGCACAGTGTCATCAGCAAAGAGCAGCTGTGACAACTCCCACTTTGTGTGTGATTCTTTATCTTTTAACTCCACGCCTCTTGCCAAGACCCTCGCATTTACTTCTCTTACAACCCCATCTATAAATATATTAAACAACCACGGTGACATCACACATCCTTGTCTAAGGCCTACTTTTACTGGGAAAAAATTTCCCTCTTTCCTACATACTCTAACTTGAGCCTCACTATCCTCGTAAAAACTCTTCACTGCTTTCAGTAACCTACCTCCTACACCATACACTTGCAACATCTGTCACATTGCTCCCCTATCCACCCTGTCATATGCCTTTTCCAAATCCATAAATGCCACAAAGACCTCTTTAGCCTTATCTAAATACTGTTCACTTATATGTTTCACTGTAAACACCTGGTCCACACACCCCCTACCTTTCCTAAAGCCTCCTTGTTCATCTGCTATCCTATTCTCCGTCTTACTCTTAATTCTTTCAATTATAACTCTACCATACACTTTACCAGGTACACTCAACAGACTTATCCCCCTATAATTTTTGCACTCTCTTTTATCCCCTTTGCCTTTATACAAAGGAACTATGCATGCTCTCTGCCAATCCCTAGGTACCTTACCCTCTTCCATACATTTATTAAATAATTGCACCAACCACTCCAAAACTATATCCCCACCTGCTTTTAACATTTCTATCTTTATCCCATCAATCCCGGCTGCCTTACCCCCTTTCATTTTACCTACTGCCTCACGAACTTTCCCCACACTCACAACTGGCTCTTCCTCACTCCTACAAGATGTTATTCCTCCTTGCCCTATACACGAAATCACAGCTTCCCTATCTTCATCAACATTTAACAATTCCTCAAAATATTCCCTCCATCTTCCCAATACCTCTAACTCTCCATTTAATAACTCTCCTCTCCAATTTTTAACTGACAAATCCATTTGATTCTCTAGGCTTTCTTAACTTGTTAATCTCACTCCAAAACTTTTTCTTATTACAACAAAATTTGTTGATAACATCTCACCCACTCTCTCATTTGCTCTCTTTTTACATTGCTTCACCACTCTTAAACCTCTCTCATTTTCTCCATATACTCTTCCACTCCTTGCATCACTTCTACTATGTAAAAACTTCTCATATGCTAACTTTTTCTCCCTTACTACTCTCTTTACATCATCATTCCACCAATCGCTCTTCCCTCCTGCACCCACTTTCCTGTAACCACAAACTTCTGCTGAACACTCTAACACTACATTTTAAACCTACCCCATACCTCTTCGACCCAATTGCCTATGCTCTCATTAGCCCATATACTAAATATATATATATATATATATATATATATATATATATATATATATATATATATATATATATATATATATATATATATTATCCCTCTACGTTTTCTTCTATTTCCTTAATTCTTGTTCTTCTTAATTTCCTCTTATCCCCATGGGGAAGTGGAACAGAATTCTTCCTCCGTAAGCCATGCGTGTCGTAAGAGGCCACTAAAATGCCGGGAACAAGGGGCTAGTAACTCTTTCTCCTGCATATTTTACTAAATTTTTAAAGATAAACTTTCTATTTTCTTTTTAGGTCGCCCTACTTTGGTGGGATATGGCCGGTTTGCTAAAAAAATGAACATCTATGTCAGGTACGATGTATGAAAATGTTAACTCTGAGTTTTCTCAAAACAGTCAAAAAAATTGAGCTTGCTAGATTACGTTTCGCTTCATCCTGGTCCATTATGAAGTGGATCGAAACGTCGCCTTCCATGTCTCTAAAAGCGTGTATTAGTTTCGTCATTAGGGGATATGAAGCTTTGCCCATTCACAAGAACTTAGAAGAAGACTAGGCGACGAAGATAGGACTCGATACAGCGAAAGCCGTGAGTGGCCCTATAAACTCCAAACAAGAAGAAGGCAACCAAGATGTAAAAATAACCCCAGGGGATTAATAACACAGAAAAACTACGAAAGCAAAGCAAAGTGGGATATACCCAATGGAGTCCTTAGATCCTTCCCTAAGATGCGACCCTTAAAAGTAGACTAATTCCTAAGTATCTGGAGTCCTTAGATCCTTCCCTAAGATGCGACCCTTAAAAGTAGACTAATTCCTAAGTATCTGTTCGGGATTAAATCTTGGGAGCTTCCATCTAGCTACGAGGTGGCAATATCAACAGAAAGTAAGCAAGTCTTTATATTAATGTGGGCACTTGAAGGATACCCGAAGGATGTTTTCGGGGATCAACGCCCCCGCTGCTCGTTCCCAGACCAGGTGGATCAGTGTCTGGTCATCCATGCTGTTACCACTGGCCGAACGCAGTTCAGCGTACGAGCCACATCCCGGCTGATCACGCACTGACTTGAGGAACCTATCAAGTCTTTAAGAAAGACAACTAATGGGCTCTTGGTAATCCCATATATGTATGATGGGAGCCACACAAAATGTACATTATGTACCTTTAGCTGTGTGTTTTTCTCTAACAGACAAGAGTTAGGCATCATGAAAGACTTGGATCAGTTGCAAGATGAGACAGTTGTACTGTATCACACAGTATCACAGGTGGTACTGTATCACACTGTAACACAGGTGGTACTGTATCACACAGTAACACAGGTGGTACTGTAACACACAGTAACACAGGTGGTACTGTATCACACAGTAACACAGGTGGTACTGTATCACACAGTAACACAGGTGGTACTGTATCACACAGTATCACAGGTGGTACTGTATCACACAGTAACACAGGTGGTACTGTATCACACAGTAACACAGGTGGTACTGTATCACACAGTAACACAGGTGGTACTGTAACACACAGTAACACAGGTGGTACTGTATCACACAGTAACACAGGTGGTACTGTATCACACAGTAACACAGGTGGTACTGTATCACACAGTAACACAGGTGGTACTGTATCACACAGTATTGGTACTGTATCACACAGTAACACAGGTGGTACTGTATCACACAGTATCACAGGTGGTACTGTATCACACAGTAACACAGGTGGTACTGTATCACACAGTACACAGGCACAGGTGGTACTGTATCACACAGTAACACAGGTGGTACTGTATCACACAGTAACACAGGTGGTACTGTAACACACAGTATCACAGGTGGTACTGTATCACACAGTAACACAGGTGGTACTGTATCACACAGTAACACAGGTGGTACTGTATCACACAGTAACACAGGTGGTACTGTATCACACAGTATCACAGTAACACAGGTGGTACTGTATCACACAGTAACACAGGTGGTACTGTATCACACAGTAACACAGGTGGTACTGTATCACACAGTAACACAGGTGGTACTGTAACACACAGTAACACAGGTGGTACTGTATCACACAGTAACACAGGTGGTACTGTATCACACAGTAACACAGGTGGTACTGTATCACACAGTAACACAGGTGGTACTGTATCACACAGTAACACAGGTGGTACTGTATCACACAGTAACACAGGTGGTACTGTATCACACAGTAACACAGGTGGTACTGTATCACACAGTAACACAGGTGGTACTGTAACACACAGTAACACAGGTGGTAGTGTATCACACAGTAACACAGTTGGTACTATATAACACAGTAACACAGGTGGTACTGTATCACACAGTAACACAGGTGGTACTGTATCACACAGTAACACAGGTGGTACTGTAACACACAGTAACACAGGTGGTACTGTATCACACAGTAACACAGGTGGTACTGTATCACACAGTAACACAGGTGGTACAGTAACACAGGTGGTACAGTAACACAGGTGGTACAGTAACACAGGTGGTACAGCAACACAGGTGGTACAGTAACACAGGTGGTACAGTAACACAGGTGGTACAGCAACACAGGTGGTACAGTAACACAGGTGGTACAGTAACACAGGTGGTACAGCAACACAGGTGGTACAGTAACACAGGTGGTACAGCAACACAGGTGGTACAGTAACACAGGTGGTACAGCAACACAGGTGGTACAGTAACACAGGTGGTACAGTAACACAGGTGGTACAGCAACACAGGTGGTACAGTAACACAGGTGGTACAGTAACACAGGTGGTACAGCAACACAGGTGGTACAGTAACACAGGTGGTACAGTAACACAGGTGGTACAGTAACACAGGTGGTACAGCAACACAGGTGGTACAGTAACACAGGTGGTACAGTAACACAGGTGGTACAGCAACACAGGTGGTACAGTAACACAGGTGGTACAGTAACACAGGTGGTACAGTAACACAGGTGGTACAGTAACACAGGTGGTACAGTAACACAGGTGGTACAGTAACACAGGTGGTACAGTAACACAGGTGGTACAGTAACACAGGTGGTACAGTAACACAGGTGGTACAGTAACACAGGTGGTACAGCAACACAGGTGGTACAGCAACACAGGTGGTACAGTAACACAGGTGGTACAGTAACACAGGTGGTACAGTAACACAGGTGGTACAGTAACACAGGTGGTACAGTAACACAGGTGGTACAGCAACACAGGTGGTACAGCAACACAGGTGGTACAGTAACACAGGTGGTACAGTAACACAGGTGGTACAGTAACACAGGTGGTACAGTAACACAGGTGGTACAGTAACACAGGTGGTACAGTAACACAGGTGGTACAGTAACACAGGTGGTACAGTAACACAGGTGGTACAGCAACACAGGTGGTACAGCAACACAGGTGGTACAGTAACACAGGTGGTACAGTAACACAGGTGGTACAGTAACACAGGTGGTACAGTAACACAGGTGGTACAGTAACACAGGTGGTACAGTAACACAGGTGGTACAGTAACACAGGTGGTACAGTAACACAGGTGGTCGGTCTCCGTCCTAACGTCTTTCAACTGCATGGGAATTATTGCCAAAATTGCATATTTATCTTATTTCTCTCTCTCATCTTGAACACTCGCTAAACGTGACCCAAGCATTCTCTCTCTGTCTGTCTCTCTGTCTGTCTCCGTCTGTCTCTCTCTCTCTCTCTCTCTCTCTCTCTCTCTCTCTCTCTCTCTCTCTCTCTCTCTCTCTCTCCTGTGCGCCAGATTATCATTAAGTGAATGTGCAGTTCATGTGTTTTAAGGTCACGTTCACCCAGCCACACTCTTACTTGTAAACAATTACTTATGTGTAATTACATAGTTGTGGTCTCATGAGGTACGCTCCTCGTGTCCCTTCTTTGTTTTTTCAGTTTATCATAATTGTTTTTAAGGCTTACAATAGCTGCTGCAGACATCCTACTCCAGGGGCTGATTCCATTCATCGTACACGCTTCTGGTACCGTAAATATATACGTCATTACGTCCTCTTTGCATCGCTTCTCTCGTGGTTTAATATTGTCGTCTCTAGGATCCTTGAAGGTCGCTTGTTGGTTCGTTCTCCAGGTGACTGCAAGAGTTGGGATGTGTAGTGACTCGAGCTGTGCTGGTGCAGTGATGTGTGTTGTCACTGAAGTTAATTGTTGGAATCGTCGTTCTAGTGTTCCTCTTGCCCCTGCTCGGTCGATATACTTCCTGTGCTACTCACACAATATTCCTCGTAAGTTTTCTTATAGCATCTATTGCATTTATATCCCGTTATCTCATCACTTTTTGCATTTTCCAACAAAGCAAATTTATTCCTGTTAATTTGGATTCATTTCTCATATGTGTTAAATCTGTATTCATATCTGTACTCATATCTGGTATTTATTTTGTTGCATTATTATGAACACAGGTGTAGTCTTGTGGCCTGCACACCTGGTTGTAGCACTATAAGCAGGGTAGAAATGAGGAACGAGCAAAAGACAATGGTGAGTAAACATTTATACTTATTTCCTTCATGAAAAGCAAGCAAGTATATGTACAATATTTACAGAGGATATGCACAGAAAGGCAATTTGCAAGCAAGAGACACAGTAATAACCGCCTTCAACCAGATTCGGAGGTATGTCTACCAATGTTGCATCACGAGGATCCAATATAGCTTCACAACTTTGACAGGCTTCCTCATGATTGGCTGGGTTGAACCCAGGTGCTAGCATAACAAGGGACCCCGCTCGTTATACTCTTAGCATCTGGTTCACTAGTCGGGAGGGCATGTCTATATAGGTGTGTGACAATAGGCCGAATAAAATGTAACGTACTCTTAGCATGTCACATGCATGTGCCTAAACTTTTTTTTATTTAATTGTAGGTATAACACAAAGCTAAATATTTCAATTAATGTCTAACCTACCTTGTATGTTATGTTATTTAACATACCTTATTACACAGAGTTAAGTGTAATCTTTAAAACTGTCTAATGGTGAGTATGCATCACAGACATTTGTAGTCATAACTAAATATTCATTGCTACAAGATGTTTTTCTTTATCACTCGTTCTTAAGATTTATAAGATAATTGCTGGTTTACACGGGTCGCGTCTTCACTCAGGGTGGGTAGGTCCATCACGTGACACTATCGTCCATTTCTTTGCTTCATCTATTCAACCTACTTCGATTTTCTTGAATGTTTTATAGAAATTATGATTTCGTATTTTGATTAAAGCTGATCTTTAATTTTCTAATATATTCACTTAGTGGCCATTTTATTAAAAACATAAGAAGAAGATCCACAGTCAACATAGAACCACCTCAGTGACTATTCTTCTTGACAGAAGAGAGCCAAACACCACAATAGTTATATGTGTACACCTGTTCTTTAATGCGAGATTCTAATCAGGCAGACGGGGTAGTTTGAGTGTCTCATAAGCTGCTGATCTAGGATTTTCACATACAAGACTAAAGTTTACAGAGAATGGCTTCAAAAACACGAAATATCCTGTGAGCGGCAGTTCTGTGGACGAAAAGGCTTTGTTAATTAGAGAGATCAGAGGAAAATGGCCATCCTGGTTCAAGCTGATAAAGGTGACAATAACTCAAAAACACAATACAACAGTGGTATGCAGAAGAGCGTCTGTGAACGCACAGCACATCGAACCTTAAAGTGGATTGGTTACTACAGCAGAAGACCACACCAGGTTTCATTCCTGTCAGCTAAGAACAGGAAACTGAGGGTATAGTGGGTACAGGCTCACTAAAACTGGAAAGCTGAGGATGAGAAAAAACGTCGCCTAGTCTGACGAATCGCAAATTTCTCCTGCATCATACAGATGGCAGGGTCAGAATTTGGCATAAACTTTTGGGATGTGATGGAACAGGAGATTCTCAGCATGAGTGTGCAGCCGATATATGTGCAGCAACTACGTGATGCTATCGTGCCACATAGACTAGAATCTCTAAGGAATGTTTCCAGCACCTTGCTGAATCCATGCCACGAAGAATTCAGGATTGAGGCAGAGAGGACCCCTTCCCAGTATGGAAGGGTGTACCCGATAATGTCCACTGAGCGTGTGGTAGGATAATATATTTTAGCCTGTCAGTGAGCTGGGATATGATAAGAGATCTTAGCCTGTCAGTGAGCTGAGGTAGGATAATAGATCTTAACTTATAAATGAACTGATGTAGGATAAAAGAACTTAGCTGTTATCCTACATAGCTGTAGGATAACAGCACTTAGGAGAGGAACCTTATGACGACATTCAGTCCACTCTGGACCATTACTAGGCCAATATGTACCAACACATTGGTTGAGTTATATTTTATTAGTAGAGGTTCAGTTCCTGAATTTAAGTCTCTTAATGACCGAAACGTCGTCTTATAGAATTAAATGCAAAAAAATAGTTTACTGAGCTGAGCCTGTCAGATGATTTTATTTCGAAGTAGGAGCCAGAGGGGTTCTAATCCAGTGGTCCTTCTTGTCCGGGCTCTACAGCGCTCACCACATATTTTTTGTCCATGTTCAGTGATAGGAAATATTTCTTGCAAATAAACCTACATTTCTAATATGAAGTTAAGGACCAATAAAACTGACACTTTTTGGTTACTAGTGCCAATAGTAAGGGCACTGCTTGATCATTAGTGCCAGCAAGGATACTATGTGATCACTAGTGCCATCAAGGACTCTTGTTGGTCACTAGTGCCATCAAGAACCCTCCTTGATCACTAGTGCCATCAAGAACCCTCCTTGATCACTAGTGCCATCAAGAACCCTCCTTGATCACTAGTGCCATCAAGAACCCTCCTTGATGACTAGTGCCATCAAGAACCCTCCTTGATCACTAGTGCCATCAAGAACCCTCCTTGATCACTAGTGCCATCAAGAACCCTCCTTGATCACTAGTGTCATCAAGAACCCTCCTTGATGACTAGTACCATCAATAACCCTCCTTGATGACTAGTGCCATCAAGAACCCTCCTTGATGACTAGTGCCATCAAGAACCCTCCTTGATCACTAGTACCATCAAGGACCCTCCTTGATCACTAGTGCAATCAAGAACCCTCCTTGATCACTAATGCCATTAAGGACCCTCCTTGATCACTAGTGCCATCAAGAACCCTCCTTGATCACTAGTGCCATCAAGAACCCTCCTTGATCACTAGTGCCATTAACGACCCTCTTTGATCACTAGTGCCATCAAGGACCCTCCTTGATCACTAGTGCCATTAAAGACCCTCCTTGATCACTAGTGCCATCAAGAACCCTCCTTGTTGACTAGTGCCATCAAGAACCCTCCTTGATCACTAGTGCCATCAAGAACCCTCCTTGATCACTAGTGCCATCAAGAACCCTCCTTGATCACTAGTGCCATCAAGAACCCTCCTTGATCACTAGTGCCATCAAGAACCCTCCTTGATCACTAGTGCCATCAAGAACCCTCCTTGATCACTAGTGCCATCAAGAACCCTCCTTGATCACTAGTGCCATCAAGAACCCTCCTTGATCACTAGTGCCATCAAGAACCCTCCTTGATCACTAGTGCCATCAAGAACCCTCCTTGATCACTAGTGCCATCAAGAACCCTCCTTGATCACTAGTGCCATCAAGAACCCTCCTTGATCACTAGTGCCATTAGTACTCTCCCATGAAAATTCTAAAACTAATATCAATTTAACATTATTCTCTCTGTTGAGACTTCAGATTTATACCAGAAATGAGATTTAAAACACATTCAGAGTGGAAACTTTAAAGATTATTATTACTGTAGCATTGTAACTCACGACTGCGATGGAGGTCACTATACTTCACTGTCTTCAGTGACTGTTCCTACTATCACTACCAATCACAGCTGCCAATCATCACCATTACCATCACTGCCAGCAGCACACGAACCATTACCAGTCTCCCCCAGCACAACCACTAGGTCAGCCTACCACCATCACGGCAACTACCAGCCTACCAACATTCCTATCCATCAAGGGCACACCGACTCATGCAATCGTGTCGACTCATGCGAGGAAGAGAAGTGAACCGCCATTATTCGCTCCATCAGCGATGGTGGAGACCTTTTGTGCAAGGTTAACCTTTACTGACCTTATTTATGGCCGAACTGAGTGACCTTTGATCTCGTGGTTGACCCCATCATAAAGATTTGACCTCGCTGGTTGATGGGTTCTCCCACATCCACACTTACACTGCTGGTGGTGTTAGTGGAGGTTTTATTAGTGAGGATGATGGTGGAGTTCTTGTTACTAGTGATGATGGTGTATACCTGTGGTATAGCTGTGACCAGTGTCGATAGTTTTTCTACCCTCGCAGCCCGGCCTGGGACCAGTTTTTTCTGCTGTTGGTCAACCAGGCTGTTGCTGTTGGCAGTCCTCTGGTCCACATAACCATCACAGCCTAGTTGATCTGGTACTTGGTGGAGGTAGTGAGCCAGTTTCCTCTCGAATACTTCCGCACTTGAGCCTTATTTCTTACACGGATCAAGTTGACAGTGTTCTCTTACTGTATCTATGGTATTTCTTTGGGTCAGTTTTACACTTCTCACGCGTCTCACTCCAGTACGTTGTTTCGGCAGCATGTACTGTGGATTTGGGACTAAGACATTAAATACTTTCCTTGTGTATATTATCATGTATCTATGGAGTGCACATTTTCAGTACTTTGAAGCATTCCCATTAGTTTTAATATTTTATTGACTTATATGTGCAGTAAACGATTTCTGTATCTTTTCCAGCTCGGCTAAATCTCCTAGCTTGGACGGTGCTATTAATACCGTAAAATATTGTAAGGAAGAGAGCACAGATGAGTTGAATAGTCACTACTGACATTCTCTTTGTTGTTTGAAAGTTCTTATTATCACTTGTTTTGGACTTTTAACATTTGCTTTATTTAGTTCTCCGAATGATAGGTGTTGAAAAAGTGTTTTTTTCGTCCTATATCCGGTGTGCTGGTGGCTAAAACTTCCGTTTCACACACGGAGGGCCTTGGTTCGATTCCCGGCGGGTGGAAACATCTCGACGCGTTTCCTTATACCTGTTGTCCTATTCACCTAGCAGCAAATAGGTACCTGGTGCTAGTCGACTGGTGTGGGTCGCATCCTGGGGGACAAGATTGAAGACCCCAATGGAAATAAGCTAGACAGTCCTCGATGACGCACTGGCTTTCTTGGGTTATCCTGGGTGGCTAATCCTCCTGGATTAAAAATCCGAACAAAATCTTATCTTAAGTGAGGGAGGTAGGGGAAGGTGTTGTAGAGAAGGGAAAATTCCTCTCTTAACCTGGCAGCTATCGTCAGCTACTGGATGTAATGGGGAGAAAGTGGAAATGACGAGGTGAGGTAATAGATACTACTACTAATCATGTTTACCGAACTGGCGGTGCGAGTGTATCGAAGGAGTCAAAGTGGCAAACTTTGTTTTCGGGGAAATAGGTGTAATAAGGAGTGGGTAAAAATAAGTAAAGACGAGAGACGGGAATGAAGTAAGAGCTGCCATAGTTGTGTTTACATTTATTCTGAAATATACTGCAGAAGGGAATAAGGTACGTGAGCTAGAACATTCAACCAGAGTAATGGCACCCTGGACATTCATCATCCTGTCAACAGCGACTGTGTCACCACCACTGCAAAGTATGGCAGTATGGTACCCCCATACTAACAAAATAATGGCATACTACGCTAATTGCAGCATTGCCATGCAGTGATGTACAAAGTAATTCAGGACCGCAAACTAATGTGCAGACGCAAAAGAGACAAATTGGGTGCCCTTTTGTTCACTGTGGCAAAGGAGTTGCCAGCCGCACTGGTGCGGTTACCTGTGATATATGTGAGGAGCGGGTGCACGTGAGGTGCACACAGAATAATAGTGATGGTGTATATGATGAACTAGTAGCCAGTAACGATAACTTTAACTTTCTATGTAGCGCATGCTCAGGACAAAATAGGACATACATACGGTATTGTTATCAGATCAAACAACCAGTACGTTTACACTGCACTTAATGTTTGAGGAAGAACGGTAAAGACTGTATATATGAATTATGTATGGAATGGGTCCACAACAGATGCATTATTGGCCATGTTAAGTCCCAGGAAATTCCACATTGTAAGCCTGAATGAGAAGTCTAGCTCAGCAGTCCACACTTACAGGCCGGTAAGTCAGTACTACTCATGCTGTATGCTCACTTGGGTTTATATTCCGCGCCAGGTTGGTGCTGCCATCTATTTTTCCTATCAACTCAGCTTACCCATTTTCACTCTCGCAGCCGCTTTCACTCAGACAAGCGTTTACTCCGTCACTCTCTCCAGGCATGGCCCTCCGTGCCTGAGCCACCATAACACTGCCTGTGTAGAAGAACTCAAATAAAGTAAGAAGCCTCCGAAGTCTTATCACTGATCCCCGCTTGGATAGCCTTATTTTAACGATGATAATTCCTATAACAGTATTAGAAATTGCACAGTTATCGTAAACGCTCATTTGTGGATCCAGTGTTAGATGTAGGTTGTGTAAAAATATACACCAGTTAATACCCTTGTCACTGTATCACCGTTTACAGCTATGCATACTTCAGGCAGCCCAGGCGAGAGAAGTTATTCCATTAAGTTATGCTGGGCGTGAGAAGACTGGCACTCAACGAGGATTTTGACTGACGTGATAATTAATTAGTGTCAGTCAGGTAAAGACCTTTCACGACAATAGGTCATCTGATGTTGTCATACCCATGTCTTAAACATGTTCCTGTAGCTCTGTGAGATGCTCCTCTTAAAACCCCCTACCAGGCCTAGTAATGGGTTAAGTTCGTGTGAATTACTGGTTTTGAGATCAATCTTTTCATATGTGAGTAACTGGATCCTGTCACCATTGTTGATGGTGTTGGTATTTTTATTGGTGGTGCCGTTGGTAGTGATGGTGTTACTGTGTAGTATTGTAGGTGGTGGTAATGCTGGAGGTGGTGGTAGTGTTATAGGTGGTGGGTAGTGTTGTAGGTGGTGGGTAGTGTTGTAGGTGGTGGCAGTGTCGTAGGTGGTGGTAGTGTTGGAGGTAGTTGTAGTGGTGCAAGTGGTGGTAGTGTTATAGGTGGTGGGTAGTGTCGTAGGTGGTGGTAGTGTCGTAGGTGGTGGTAGTGTTGGAGGTGGTGGTAGTGTTGGAGGTGGTGGTAGTGTTGGAGGTGGTGGTAGTGTTGGAGGTGGTGGTAGTGTTGGAGGTGGTGGCAGTGCTGTAGGTGGTGGTAGTGCTGAAGGTGGAGGTAGTGTTGTAGGTGGTGGTAATGTTAGAGGTGGTGACAGTGCTGTAGGTGGTGGTAGTGTTGTAGGTGGTAGTAGTGTTGTAGGTGATGATAGCGTTGTAGGTGGTGGTAGTGTTGTAGGTGGTGGTAGTGTAGCAGGTGGTAGTAGTGTTGGAGGTGGTGGAAGTGTTGGAGGTGGTGGTAGTGTTGTAGGTGGTGGTAGTCCTGGAGGTGGTGGTAATGTTGTAGGTGGTGGTAGTATTGCAGGTGGTGGTAGTGTTGTAGGGAGTGGCAGTGTTGGAGGTGGTGGTAGCGTCGTAGGTGGTGGTAATGCTGGAGGTGGTGGTAGTGCTGAAGGTGGAGGTAGTGTTGTAGGTGGTGGTAATGTTGGAGGTGGTGGCAGTGCTGTAGGTGGTGGTAGTGCTGAAGGTGGAGGTAGTGTTGTAGGTGGTGGTAATGTTGGAGGTGGTGACAGTGCTGTAGGTGGTGGTAGTGCCGTAGGTGGTGATAGTGTTGCAGGTGGTGGAAGTGTTGCAATTGGTGGTAGTGTTGGAGGTGGTGTTAGTGTCGTAGGTGATGGCAGTGCTGTAAGTGGTGGTAATGCTGCAATTGGTGGTAGTGTTGGAGGTAGTGGTAGCGTTGGAGGTGGTGGTAATGTTAGAGGTGGTGGCAGTGCTGTAGGTGGTGATAGTGTCGTAGGTGGTGATAGTGTTGTAGGTGGTGGTAGTGTTGCAATTGGTGGTAGTGTTCGAGGTTCTGGTAGTGTCGTAGGAGGTGGCAGTGCTGTAGATGGTGGCAATGTTGCAATTGGTGGTAGTGTTTTAGGTGGTGGTAGTGTTGGAGGTGGTGGTAATGTTGGAGGTTGTGGTAGTGTTGGAGGTGGTGGCAGTGCTGTGGGTGGTGGTAGTTCTGTAGGTGGTAGTGCTGTAAGTGGTGGCAGTGCTGTAGGTGGTGGTAGTTCTGTATTTGGTGGTAGTGCTGTAGGTGGTGGTAGTGTTGTAGGTGGTGGCAGGGCTGTAGGTGGTGGTAGTGCTGTAGGTGGTGGCAGTGCTGTAGTTGGTGGTAGTTCTGTATTTGGTGGTAGTGCTGTAGGTGGTGGCAGTGCTGTAGGTGGTGGTAGTTCTGTATTTGGCGGTAGTGCTGTAGGTGGTGGTAGTGCTGTAGGTGGTGGTAGTGCTGTAGGTGGTGGTAGTGCTGTAGGTGGTGGTAGTGCTGTAGGTGGTGGCAGTGCTGTAGGTGGTGGTAGTTTTGTATTTGGTGGTAGTGCTGTAGGTGGTGGTAGTGCTGTAGGTGGTGGCAGTGCTGTAGGTGGTGGTAGTTCTGTATGTGATGGTAGTGCTGTAGGTGGTGGTAGTATTGCAGGTGGTAGTAGTGTTGCAGGTGGTGGTAGTGTTATACCTGGAGTATACCTGGAGAGGATATCGGGGGTCAGCGCCCCCGCGGCCCGATCTGAGACCCGGCCTCATGGTGGATGAGGGTCTGATCAACCAGGCTGTTGTCAATAACTTCTTGCTTCAGCAATATCCAAGCACCTGAGAGGGTGAAACGTTGTGGTTAATGAGAGTGCGTACATAAATGGTATTCAACACTGACAAGATGAAGAATTACACACATGTGCAACATCTGGGTGTCTTTGTAGACGTTTCGCCATCCACCCCCTTTATAAATACAGTACAAGGATATAATGTGAAGACTGGAAAACTATATACGAAAGACGAGATAATCAGTCCCTCAGTCTTGGAGTTGGTGATGAGCACCGTGGTCTTGAAGATTCTGAAGCACAGGCAGGAAGACTGGCGCTTAGCCAGTGTGTCAGTCACATTATCAGTAGTTACACATTATCAGTAGTTAAACATTATCAGAAGTCCAGAGGTCATACTGCAGCTTTATACATCATTAGTAAGGCCTCACCTAGATTATGCAGCTCAATTCTGGTCTCCATATTACAGAATGGACATAAATTCGTTAGAAAACATTCAGCGTAGGATGACTAAATTAATACATAGCATTAGAAATCTTCCTTATGAAGAAAGATTGAAGACTCTTAAGTTACATTCACTTGTTAGACGAAGAATGAGGGGAGACCTGATCGAAGTGTATAAGTGGAAGATAGGTATTAATAAAGGGGATCTCTCTCCAAGAGAGAACCCGCAGTAATGGATTTAAATTAGATAAGTTTAGATTTAGAAAGGACATAGGAAAGTATTGGTTTGGAAATAGGGTAGTTGATGAGTGGAACAGTCTACCTAGTTGGGTTATTGAGGCTAGGACTTAGGGTAGTTTCAAATTTAGGTTGGATAAGTACATGAGTGGGAGGGGTTGGATTTGAGTGGGACTTGCACATCAGAGCTTGTTTCTTGGGTGGCATTGAAAATTGGGTTGGGCAAATGTTTGTTAGTGGGACGAATTGTAAAGGACCTGCCTAGTATGGGCCAACAGGCCTGCTTCAGTGTTCCTCCTTTCTTATGTTCTTAAACATTATCAGTAGTTACACATTATCAGTAGTTACACATTATCAGTAGTTACACATTATCAGTAGTTACACATTATCAGTAGTTACACATTATCAGTAGTTACACATCAGTAGTTACACATTATCAGTAGTTACACATCAGTAGTTACACATCAGTAGTTACACATTATCAGTAGTTACACATCAGTAGTTACACATTATCAGTAGTTACACATCAGTAGTTACACATTATCAGTAGTTACACATTATCAGTAGTTACACATCAGTAGTTACACATTATCAGTAGTTACACATCAGTAGTTACACATTATCAGTAGTTACACATCAGTAGTTACACATCAGTAGTTACACATCAGTAGTTACACATTATCAGTAGTTACACATTATCAGTAGTTACACATTATCAGTAGTTACACATTATCAGTAGTTACACATTATCAGTAGTTACACATCAGTAGTTACACATTATCAGTAGTTACACATTATCAGTAGTTACACATTATCAGTAGTTACACATTATCAGTAGTTACACATCATCAGTAGTTACACATCATCAGTAGTTACACATCATCAGTAGTTACACATCATCAGTAGTTACACATTATCAGTAGTTACACATTATCAGTAGTTACACATTATCAGTAGTTACACATTATCAGTAGTTACACATCATCAGTAGTTACACATCATCAGTAGTTACACATCATCAGTAGTTACACATCAGTAGTTACACATTATCAGTAGTTACACATTATCAGTAGTTACACATTATCAGTAGTTACACATCATCAGTAGTTACACATCATCAGTAGTTACACATTATCAGTAGTTACACATTATCAGTAGTTACACATTATCAGTAGTTACACATTATCAGTAGTTACACATTATCAGTAGTTACACATTATCAGTAGTTACACATTATCAGTAGTTACACATTATCAGTAGTTACACATCAGTAGTTACACATTATCAGTAGTTACACATTATCAGTAGTTACACATTATCAGTAGTTACACATTATCAGTAGTTACACATTATCAGTAGTTACACATTATCAGTAGTTACACATTATCAGTAGTTACACATTATCAGTAGTTACACATCATCAGTAGTTACACATCATCAGTAGTTACACATTATCAGTAGTTACACATCAGTAGTTACACATTATCAGCAGTTACACATCATCAGTAGTTACACATTATCAGTAGTTACACATTATCAGTAGTTACACATTATCAGTAGTTACACATCATCAGTAGTTACACATCATCAGTAGTTACACATCATCAGTAGTTACACATTATCAGTAGTTACACATTATCAGTAGTTACACATTATCAGTAGTTACACATCATCAGTAGTTACACATCATCAGTAGTTACACATCATCAGTAGTTACACATTATCAGTAGTTACACATTATCAGTAGTTACACTTCATCAGTAGTTACACATCATCAGTAGTTACACATCATCAGTAGTTACACATTATCAGTAGTTACACATTATCAGTAGTTACACATCAGTAGTTACACATTATCAGTAGTTACACATCAGTAGTTACACATTATCAGTAGTTACACATTATCAGTAGTTACACATCATCAGTAGTTACACATCATCAGTAGTTACACATCATCAGTAGTTACACATTATCAGTAGTTACACATTATCAGTAGTTACACATTATCAGTAGTTACACATCAGTAGTTACACATTATCAGTAGTTACACATCATCAGTAGTTACACATTATCAGTAGTTACACATCAGTAGTTACACATCATCAGTAGTTACACATCATCAGTAGTTACACATCATCAGTAGTTACACATTATCAGTAGTTACACATCAGTAGTTACACATTATCAGTAGTTACACATCAGTAGTTACACATCATCAGTAGTTACACATTATCAGTAGTTACACATCAGTAGTTACACATCATCAGTAGTTACACATTATCAGTAGTTACACATCAATAGTTACACATTATCAGTAGTTACACATTATCAGTAGTTACACATCAGTAGTTACACATTATCAGTAGTTACACATTATCAGTAGTTACACATTATCAGTAGTTACACATCAATAGTTACACATTATCAGTAGTTACACATTATCAGTAGTTACACATCAGTAGTTACACATTATCAGTAGTTACATATTATCAGTAGTTACACATCAGTAGTTACACATTATCAGTAGTTACACATTATCAGTAGTTACACATTATCAGTAGTTACACATTATCAGTAGTTACACATCAGTAGTTACACATTATCAGTAGTTACACATCAGTAGTTACACATCATCAGTAGTTACACATTATCAGTAGTTACACATTATCAGTAGTTACACATCAATAGTTACACATTATCAGTAGTTACACATCAGTAGTTACACATTATCAGTAGTTACACATTATCAGTAGTTACACATTATCAGTAGTTACACATTATCAGTAGTTACACATTATCAGTAGTTACACATCAGTAGTTACACATTATCAGTAGTTACATATTATCAGTAGTTACACATCAGTAGTTACACATTATCAGTAGTTACACATCAGTAGTTACACATTATCAGTAGTTACACATTATCAGTAGTTACACATCATCAGTAGTTACACATTATCAGTAGTTACACATCATCAGTAGTTACACATTATCAGTAGTTACACATCATCAGTAGTTACACATTATCAGTAGTTACACATTATCAGTAGTTACACATCATCAGTAGTTACACATTATCAGTAGTTACACATCAGTAGTTACACATCAGTAGTTACACATCAGTAGTTACACATTATCAGTAGTTACACATCAGTAGTTACACATTATCAGTAGTTACACATCAGTAGTTACACATTATCAGTAGTTACACATCAGTAGTTACACATTATCAGTAGTTACACATCAGTAGTTACACATTATCAGTAGTTACACATCAGTAGTTACACATCAGTAGTTACACATCAGTAGTTACACATCAGTAGTTACACATTATCAGTAGTTACACATCATCAGTAGTTACACATTATCAGTAGTTACACATTATCAGTAGTTACACATTATCAGTAGTTACACATCAGTAGTTACACATTATCAGTAGTTACACATCAGTAGTTACACATTATCAGTAGTTACACATTATCAGTAGTTACACATCAGTAGTTACACATTATCAGGTTATAGTCATATCAAGTTCGACATTTAACACCAATATTCCCTCAAAGAAGGTTCCTTGATGCTGGTGAGGGGCTCTTGATCTAGGGAATTGGATCTGTGCTCTACTTCCCTGAATTAAACCTGAATACTTTCCACATCCCTCCCACAGGCTCTGTATAATCCTACGGGTTTAGCGCTTCTCCCTCGATTATAATAATAACCACCAATATCAGGAGCCAGGTTTATGTTCTCGCTACACCTTCTTCATCAAAAGGTGTTCATATTGCGTTTTATTCATGGAGTCGTGCAGTGCCTGGGAAAGGAATCAGATATGTTCCAAGGAAGGAGTGGATTGTTCCAGTTTCACAGGTAAATAGCTCTTACGGAGTTATGTAACTCTTGCGGCCTCTGAGATTGATGTTGATACATCTCGCGCGCGACACACACACACACACACACACACACACACACACACACACACACACACACACACACACACACCTCTAGAAGCGATAATTTTGAAAGGATGTGAAAAATCCTGAATTTAGCGAGGTGGAAAAGGGAACTGGAAGGACAGTCAGCTGGAGATGCTAGAGAGTGTCGAGAGGCAGAGGAAAGCATAATACATATAATAAAAACAACCAGAGATGCAGGGTGGCAAAGAGGAAAAGCATAACATAGCTTGGAGAAACTTCAGGAGACGAAACACAGACTAGAACAGAGAAGTAGATTAGTAGAAAAAAAAAAGAATATGCTAGAATGAGGAAGATTGAGCTACAGTTCGAGAAGGACATAACAATAGAGGCCATGGCTGAACTAAAATGACTTTCATAACCACGTCAAAAAAAGAAGACAGAAAAAGACAAAGAAATTCGACTGAAGAAGATAGAAGGAAAATTCACGAGAAACAAAAAAGAATGTCTGTAAACTGATGAACAAACGATATGAGAGATCTTCCAGTAGAAACTCGGGCCAACCTTACCCTTAGGGGAGATGTAAAGGGAGGGAGGGGAGGAAGGTAAAGAAACTTTTGATGGAACTGGATATGTCAGAGGCAGTGGAACCTGACTAGGTGTCACCATAGATTCTGCGAGACGGAGCAAAAACAATGTCCGATCTACACTATAAAATCTACAGCAAAATAATGGGCGCGGGAGAGTTGTCGGAGATCTGGAAGATAACGAATGTAGTCAAAATATTTAAGAAAGGAAATGGAGAGGAAGAGTTGAACTACAAACCAGTATCACTGACATGTATGTCATAAAGTAATTGAAAAGACACTCGGAAGGAGAGTGGTTGAGCACCTAGAAAATTAGCACGGGTTCAGAGATGACACTTCTTGTCTTACCAACTTGTTGGAATTCTCTGACAAAGTAACAAAAGTGAGACAGGAGAGAGAGAGAGAGAGATGTGTGTATCACATTTTCTTGGACTGCAAGAAAGTATTTGATACTGTACCCCACAAGAGAAGCGGGACAAAAAATTGAGATGTGGGTAAGAATAATAGAAAATGTACGCAGGTAGATCAAAGAGTGACTAACAGGAAGGAAGGAAAAACTGTGTCCAGGAAAATAGTATATCAGAATGGAAAAATGTAACAAGCGGGATTTTGCAAGGTTTAATTTAGAACCAGCACTGTTTCTCTTGTATGTGAATATTCCAGATGGGAATAAATCAGTTGTATTCCTGTTTGCTGATGATGTAAAACTAATTAGGTGAATGAAAGCAGGTGAGGCTCGGGAAAGACAACAAATGGATTTGGGCAAATTGAAAGGATGGTCATGTAAATAGTTTCTTGTATTCATCCCCTGCAAATGCCAGATTAAGAAGACTGGGGAAAAGGGGCAAGAAGGTCGAACACGAGGTATAAACTAGGGATACAGACTCTGCACATTTCACTCAAAGAAGTAGGAGTAACTATAGTCACTCCTGAAAATAAATGGTATAAAATACCGACACTATGGAAACATAAACACATATGCAGTTTAATGTGATCCTTTATTGACAACGTTTCGCCCACACAGTGGGCTTTTTCAAGTCACAAACAGATCTACCTGGGGTGGAAGGTACGGGAGTATTTATAGTCAGGTTCAGAATGTTGAGGTCAGGTGGAGAATGCTGCATCTGATGATCTACCGGGTGGGGTTTTAGAGTCTTGGGTAGCTTGGCAGGGGTATTGGACAAGTTGTGAGTAAACCTTCTGCAGTGTTCTATGTTCTTATGTGGGATAGCGATGAAGAAGTTTCTTGACAAGTGGTTCAGCTATGTTATAGAAGCCATTGTTTTGGTTGAAATTGTTGGTTATAGAGATAAGCGATGATTCCAGGATTCTTCGGTATTGAGTGTTGTCTTCTGTGGCGATAAGTCTTGAGTTTCTGTAGTTAATTAAATAGTTGTGTGAATTGCGATGTTGTACACAGGCATTCCTTGTATCGTCAGTCCTGCTTGCGTATTGGTGTTCTGAAATACGTGTTTGGAGGTCTCTTGATGTTTCGCCCACGTATAATTTGTTGCAGTCATTACAAGGGATTATGTATACCCCTGCAGAGGATGAAAGCTTGTCCTGTCTACTACTGGTGATGTCCTTGATGGTCGTGGTTGTGGAGGTAGATACTTGGAATGATGTATTGGAAAAGATGGAAAAATGTTTGGCAATGGAGTTGGTGGGTAGGACTATGTATCTCTTCTCGGCAGTGTCTTCTCTGGGTGTGTTCAATTTCAACCAGAACAATGGCTTCTATAACATAGCTGAACCACTTGCCAAGAAACTTCTTCATCGCTATCCCACATAACAACATAGACCACTGCAGAAGGTTTACTCACAACTTGTCCAATACCCCTGCCAAGCTATCCAAGACTCTAAAACCCACCCGGTAGATCATCAGATGCAGCATTCTCCACCTGACCTCAGCATTCTGAACCTGACTATAAATACTCCCGTACCTTCCACCCCAGGTAGATCTGTTTGTGACTTGAAAAAGCCCACTGTGTGGGCGAAACGTTGTCAATAAAGGATCACATTAAACTGCATATGTGTTTGTTTCCAAAGTCACTCCTACTTTGAGTGGTTCGATACCCGGCACGGGGTGTTAGTTGACTGATGTGGGTCGCATCCCGGGGTG
This sequence comes from Cherax quadricarinatus, assembly GCF_038502225.1. NCBI lineage: Eukaryota > Metazoa > Arthropoda > Malacostraca > Decapoda > Parastacidae > Cherax > Cherax quadricarinatus. The sequence continues at coordinate 6,949,535 of NC_091348.1, forward strand.
GGGTAATGTACTTTAGATACAGCTGGGCTTGTAAAATTGATCTGTGTAAAAAAAATATATATATAAAAAAAGGGTAATCATTATCTCAGCCTTGATTGGAGGTGTTCAGATCCTTCGCCCTAATTAATCTGATTAGGATCAAATTGATGAGACTGTTCAAGGCTGTGGGACTGAACACCTTGTATCAAGGCTGAGGGACTGATTACCGCATCTTCCTCGGTTTTTAGTATGAATTCTGTGCATCGTGTTGAAAAAATTAACTCTTCGAGAAAGGTCTTTGGGATAAACATATCTAGGTGTTGCAGATATGTTTTATTCATCACCCAGGTGTTGCAGATATGCTTTATTCATCACCCAGGTGTTGCAGATATGCTTTATTCATCACCCAGGTGTTGCAGATATGCTTTATTCATCACCCAGGTGTTGCAGATATGCTTTATTCATCACCCAGGTGTTGCAGATATGCTTTATTCATCACCCAGGTGTTGCAGATATGCTTTATTCATCACCCAGGTGTTGCAGATATGTTTTATTCATCACCCAGGTGTTGCACATGTGCTTTATTCATCACCCAGGTATTGCAGATATGCTTTATTCATCACCCAGGTGTTGCAGATATGTTTTATTCATCACCCAGGTGTTGCACATGTGCTTTATTCATCACCCAGGTATTGCAGATATGTTTTATTCATCACCCAGGTGTTGCAGATATGTTTTATTCATCACCCAGGTGTTCCACATGTGCTTTATTCATCACCCAGGTGTTGCACATGTATTTTATGCATCACCCAGGTGTTGCAGATATGTTTTATTCATCACCCAGGTGTTGCACATGTTTTATTCATCACCCAGATGTTGCACATGTGTTTTATTCATCACCCAGGTGTTGCAGATATGTTTTATTCATCACCCAGGTGTTGCAGATATGTTTTATTCATCACCCAGGTGTTGCAGATATGTTTTATTCATCACCCAGGTGTTCCACATGTGCTTTATTCATCACCCAGGTGTTGCACATGTATTTTATGCATCACCCAGATGTTACACATGTTTTATTCATCACCCAGGTGTTGCACATGTGTTTTATTCATCACCCAGGTGTTGCACATGTGTTTTATGCATCACCCAGGTGTTGCACATGTGTTTTATTCATCACCCAGGTGTTGTAGATATGTTTTATTCATCACCCAGGTGTTGCACATGTGTTTTATTAATCACCCAGGTGTTGCACATGTGTTTTATGCATCACCCAGGTGTTGCACATGTGTTTTATGCATCACCCAGGTGTTGCACATGTTTTTTTCATCACCCAGATGTTGCACATGTGTTTTATTCATCACCCAGGTGTTGCACATGTGTTTTATGCATCACCCAGGTGTTGCACATGTTTTTTTCATCACCCAGATGTTGCACATGTGTTTTATTCATCACCCAGGCGTTGCAGATATGTTTTATTCATCACCTAGGTGTTGCACATGTGCTTTATTCATCACCCAGGTGTTGCACATGTATTTTATGCATCACCCAGGTGTTGCAGATATGTTTTATTCATCACCCAGGTGTTGCACATGTTTTATTCATCACCCAGATGTTGCACATGTGTTTTATTCATCACCCAGGTGTTGCAGATATGTTTTATTCATCACCCAGGTGTTGCAGATATGTTTTATTCATCACCCAGGTGTTGCACATGTGTTTTATTCATCACCCAGGTGTTGCACATGTGTTTTATGCTTCACCCAGGTGTTGCAGATATGTTTTATTCATCACCCAGGTGTTGCACATGTTTTATTCATCACCCAGATGTTGCACATGTGTTTTATTCATCACCCAGGTGTTGCACATGTGTTTTATTCATCACCCAGGTGTTGCACATGTGTTTTATTCATCACCCAGGTGTTGCACATGTGTTTTATTCATCACCCAGGTGTTGCACATGTGTTTTATGCATCACCCAGGTGTTGCACATGTTTTTTTCATCACCCAGATGTTGCACATGTGTTTTATTCATCACCCAGGTGTTGCACATGTGTTTTATTCATCACCCAGGTGTTGCACATGTGTTTTATTCATCACCCAGGTGTTGCACATGTGTTTTATTTATTCATCACCTAGGTGTTGCACATGTGTTTTATTTATTCATCACCTAGGTGTTGCACATGTGTTTTGTTCATCACCCAGGTGTTGCAGATATGTTTTATTCATCACCCAGGTGTTGCACATGTGTTTTATTCATCATCCTGTTAGTATTGTATATCACTGATATAATGATACTTCTCTAATACGACTGGCGTCTTATAATGACCAAAAGATCACAACGGCAGAGAGAATTTTTACTGAGACGTTTCGCCCATGGTGAAGCTTTGCGATATTTGTCTCCTCCGTCTTGTCAGACACTGGCTTCTTCGAAGTCCACGACAGCGTCACTAAAGCCGTTGAAAAACTCCGAGTTACAAGACAATGCTTGATAAACATCTACATCGTCGAGCGTGACTCTAACCACTAGTTATAGACCTATAGTGTAAAACATTACTTGAAAGACTCGTAATGGATTTGGATTTTCTTAAGAATGTTGGTCACTAGTGGACAGAACTGACAGTGACTTGTCTGATGGACTTGTAATGGCTCACAGTAGGTTTGGATTCCTTCAGATACTGTATATAAAGGTTACAAATGTGAGGGTTACAAATAAGGAATATGAACTCTTCCACTGGATAAACGTCCCAAGACCCAACACAGGGAGGAATTTGTGCTATTTAATCCTATGCTATTTAACATATTTTATTAAACCTATGTTATTTAATATACTGATTATTTTATGTCTGTGTCAGGCTCACCTCAACATACAGCTATGAGGTATGTTGATGACAAGAGCCATGCAGTAGGGTATAAGAAATTAAATGCTATTCCTAATGAGGTTCAAAGAATATATCCCATCCAAAAAGTTGTTTGATGCTTGTGAAGAAGTATGATCCAAGGAGGTGAACCAGTTTTCTGCCTTTCCTCAAGCACTTTTGGATCCTTTAGAGTTTAGCACTTCCTTTAGATAATCATAATATAATATATTTCTACTTGTACAAGGTATACAGTTCTAGCTGACACCAATGACATACTACTGTATAGAAAGCCGCTTGTTATGCTGAGCATTTCGGGCAAATTAGGTCAGTTTTGTTCCAGGATGCGACCCACACCAGTTGGCTAACACTCAGGTAAGTATCCATTTTATACTGATGGGTGAACAGGGACAGCAGGTATCTTATAGAAACACGTCCTAATGTTTTCCAGCCGTACCGGAGATTCGAACTCTGAACCTCAGTGTGTGAGCTGAGTGCGTTAGTGAACGAGCTACGGGAAATAATAATAATAATAATAGGCGTAAAGTTTCAATAAACATCAAAGACACCCAACGGCTGCATGTGTCGTAAAATCCAGTAAATCCTCCATATCGGAACTAAATAAGTAACGGAAAGGCAGACTAATTACTCCCAGGGCTGTTGCTGGTCACAACCACAGCTATGGTGTTTATGTATAAAGTGATTATTCTAAATCTCTATTAATATTAGCTAAAGAAAATTATGTACACTAACGGATGTAAACAAGGATCCAGTGACAGCTGCATCTGCTCTTGTCGCCACCTGCCTCAATAATTATAAAAGTTATGTTGAGTTGGACATAAAAGGGAGGATTCTATATTTTAAATTAAATTGTATATCTTAATAACACTACAGCTGACTTATGAAAATGAAAATCATATCTTTGGTAGTATCATTATTTCATTGGTAGACAATTATCTGCAAGTTGATCAGTTAGACATAAATGAAGTGCCTGGCTGTTTTTATTTGTAGATGTTTTGCTAGTTAATCAACCTATCCCTCTCCATTCTCTCTACATGTCCAAACCTCCTCAACAAGAATTGTGTTCTTGTTGACCCATATCGCCTTAGAATTTCTACGCAAAGAATTCCCTGCATGATATTCACACCACACATTACTCTCAAACATGTCATCTCCCTTACCTCTAGCCTATTTCTCGTTGCAGTGTATAAAACCAATACCTCACGCCCATAAAAAGTGTCTGTACCCCTATACTCTGTACATTCTTGCTTTTGCCTCCATGATAAACTTGTTTCCACAGATTCCTCAACGAACCACCGATCTTTTCCTTTCATAGACCATCTGCTGACATTTCCACTCCAAATTATCTAAATACATCCACTTTCTCCATACTCGCTTCAATCTAATATTCAATGTATTATTGCCTAGACGTTTGTTACCTTTATCACCTTGCTCTTTTCGATGTTCCTTCTTTTACATAATCTCTCAGATTCCTCCAACCATGCAACTTATCTTCAGAATCTTCCAAAAGCACTGCGTGATCAGCAAAAAACAACCATGATAACTCCCACTATGTATGAGCTCTAACATCTTTTAATCCTACACGTCTCCCCAACACCCTAGCATTCACTTCTTTTACAACCCCATCTGTAAATATGTAGAAGAACCATTGTAACATCACGCATCCTTGTCTAAGTCCTACTTTCACCTGGAAATAATCCCCTCCTTCCTACATGCCCTAAACTGAGCCTCGTTGTCTGCGTAAAAACGCTTAACTACTTTTAGTACCTTACCGATTTTTCTTTTTATTTGCGATTTGTTCCACGTGACTCTTTTCTAAGTCCATAGATGCAACCAATAGCTCTTTACCTTTATCTAGGTATTGCTCACTTGCATGCTTCACATCCCCTACCCTTCCTAAATCCTCCCTTCTCTTCTATGATCCTACTTTGCCTTACACATCATCATAT
>NC_091348.1:6959338-7041838 GCF_038502225.1 Cherax quadricarinatus
CAACACAGTTCCTCACAAGAGATTATTGCAAAAGCTAGAGGATCAGGCACACATAACAGGAAGGGGACTACAATGGATCAGAAAATACCTGACAGGGAGGCAACGAGTCATGGTATGTGACGAGGTGTCAGAGTGGGCGCCTGTGACGATCGGGGTTCCACAGGGGTCAGTCCTAGGACCAGTGCTGTTTTTGGTATATATGAATGATATGACGGAACTGATAGACTCAGAAGTGTCCCTGTTTACAATGATGTGAAGTTTATGAGGAGAATTACATCGGATGAAGATCAGCCAAGACTACGAAGGGACCTGGACAGGTTACAAGCCTGGTCCAGTAATTGGCTTCTGGAAGATAACCCCACCAAATGCAAAGTCATGAAGATCGGGGAAGGACAAAGAAGATCGCAGACAGAGAATAGGCTGTGTAGCCAAAGACTGCAAACCTCACTCAAGGAAAAGGTTCTTGGGGTGAGTATAATACCGAGCACATCTCCTGAGGCTCACATCAACCAGATAACTGATGCAGTACACGGGCGCATGGCAAACCTAAGAATAGCGTTCCGACACCTCAGTAAGGAATTGTTCAACACTCTATACACCGTGTACGTCAGGCCCATACTGGAGTATGCAGCACCAATTTGGAACCCACACCTGGTCAAGCACGTCAAAAAGTTAGAGAAAGCGCAAAGGTTTGCAACAAGACTAGTCCCGGAGCAAAGGGGCTTGTCCTACTAGGAGAGGTAAAGGAAAATCGGCCCGACGACACTGGAGGACAGGAGGGTTAGGGGAGATGTGATAACTTTTATTAAATACTGCAAGGCATTGACGAGGTTTACAAAGACAGGATGTTCCAGAGATGTGACACAGAAACAAGGGGTCACAATTAGAAGGTAAAGACTCAGATGAGTTAAAGTGATGTTAGGAAGTATTTCTTTAGCCTTAAAGTTGTCAGGTAGTGGAATAGTCTGGCAAGTGACGTAGTGGAGACAGGAACCATACATAGTTTTAAGAAGAGGTTTGATGAAGTTCATGGAGCAGGGAGAGACAGGACCTAGTAGCGACCAGTGAAGAGGCGGGTTCAGGAGCTATGACCCGACCCCTGCAACCACAACTAGGTGAGTACACACACACACACACACACACACACACACACACACACACACACACACACAGTAGCAACCGGTGAAGAGGCGGGGCCAGGAGCTAAGACTCGACCCCTACAACCACAAATAGGTGAGTACAAATAGGTGAGTACACACACTGATTTAACATAAAGGCATATTTATCCAACAGAGAAGGATCGCTATAAAGGTTGAGAAATCATGAAAAAGTGAAACTAGTAAAGTATCGCAGAGATAAGTGTTAACGTTATACGTTCCTCATGTATACTGACTGTACTACTACGAGATTACCTCTTATATATTCTTACGTGTGGACGATGCGACGGTAATGAGAATACAAACTGAAGATGCTTCAAGAATGATGCAATAAGATCTACAGTAAATATACTTTACGAATAGTCCTGTATATAGTTATTAGAAGTCAACCCTAAAAAGAGAGGCCTTAAACATCTCCCGGAAATATATAAATAAAATGGTCTGAGAATAACCATTATCTCAAACTGTCTCTTGAGGCGTATGTAAACATCAGCAGACTTGTCTAAACTTCAGACATGAGACTTTCGGGACCCGAGACAAAGACTCGTTCAAAACACCATAACTAATACGTGTGAATCATTCTTGATCACGCAGAACCAGTGTGGAGCACGTAACTACTGAAACACAAAATGAAAAGTAGGAAGGATTGTTATTTCAATCCTTCCTACTTTCCTACTTTTCATTTTGTGTTTCAGTAGTTGTGTGCTCCACACTGGTTCTGAATACAAGTCTCTGAATACAAGAAATGAATACAAGAATACATAAATACAAGAAATGAGCTGCATAAAAACTGTAGGAGCTAGATTTTATGTCAACGGAGGAGGGAAGAACAATGAAAGATATCGTAACGACGTACAAAATACTCCAAAGTATAGAAACTGTAGATAGGAATAGGATATTTACCAGAGATACAGCAAGAACAGAAGATTATGAGTGTAAAATACGTATGTATGAGGCACAGGGACGTCAGGACAAAAAAATGAGATAAACTGAGCATTTTCACCGGTTACGATGACTCTAAACATGAGGTGAAAAAATATATATGGTTAATAGCGCGTTATGAGGAGGGACCAAGAACTGGAGCTTGCTATCCATAAACTGAAATAGGAAATTGGAAAAACCACACATACATGCACTCATGCTCACACTGCAGTAGAAGAGTTCACACACACACACACACACACACACACACACACACACACACACACACACACACACACACACACACACACACGAGAGCCAAGGGTCTGACAGACGAATCTGGGAGGGAGGATTGGGAGGCAGAGCTCAAAAAAAAGGAGGAAGACTGAGGAAGGAGGCTAGATGAGCTTGCAAGGAAGATGGAGGAGAGGTTAGCAGCAGAGAGCAGGTGGGAGCAACATGCCACAGTAGCAGAAGCCAAGATACAGAGATAAGGAGCTGAAAAATCTGAAACAGCCTAGAGATAAAGATAATACAGAAGTAGCATCAGCAATGTTTACATCAGACACAGACAAAGGGTCTGGAGGGAGCATGGAAGCTAAACTGTATACAAAGGTCCTGTCAAACTCACATGGGGCCAAAACAAAGACAGGGAGCACACTAGGACAGTATGAGAGGTTGGAAGACATTGAAGGAACTAGGACATATGCAGGGACTTTACCAGACACTTGTGGGGGCCAGGAACAGGTGAGCAGGAAGGACAAACCAATGAGCATAGGGGCCACAGCTAGGGAAGGGACTAAAGGAAGGAACACTCCATGGAAAAGAACTAAAACACCTCAGAGGATGCAATGGGAGCCACAGTGGGAGGAGGAAAGGGAGAGATCAGTTTTTGTCTGTGGGCTAGAGGAAGCTGAAGGGGAAATCTATGGTGAAAGAAAACAGGAGGAGAAAAAAGAGATTGAAGATATCATGAAGATGATAGGCGAAGGAGACATGACCCAGGTGGCAAATTTTCGGAGAATTGGGGGGTTCACAAAGAGAAGAAAACGGCCTCTCAAAGTAATTTTCAAGGCAGAATCAACTCGAACCATGATCCTGCAGGAGAAAGCACGGCTGAGAGGCAAACAGGAGTTCAAGAGTGTGTACCTCGATCGAGACAGAACACAGGAGGAAAAGATGAAACTGAAAGAGAGAGTGCAAAAACGAAAGGAGGAATGGGAGGAAATGACAAAGAAGAGCAGAATAACCCAGGCACAGGTGGAAGGGCAAGCACACACCCCAGAAACACCTGCAGAAGGACTCCAACCACGACACCCCCAAGGCAACTGAACAATCTAAACCAATAATCACACACCGATCCTCTGTTCCCACCCCACGCGCCACGAACCCTACCCCTACAGCAACCCCCTATGGGAGCTCTTCCTCCACTCCCACTGCAACCCCCAAAGGCCCCCACCAGGGCTCCTGCTCTCCCAACCCCAGTATTCCCCCAGGACCACAGTTACAGTATTAGAACAGAAGTTGAAGGTTTGGTACACAAATGCGGATGGATTAACGAATAAATATGAGGAGTGGCAAGAAAGAATCAATGAGAAGTCCCCAGATATCATAGCAGTTACAGAAACAAAACTTACTGAGACAATAACAGATGCAATCTTCCCACCAGGATATATCATGAGGAAAGATAGAAGGGGCAGAGAGGGAGGAGGGGTTGCACTGCTCGTAAAAAAACCGATGGAAATTCGAGAAAATGGGAGGCATAGACGAGACTGGAGAAAGGGACTACATTGTAGGTATACTTCAGTCTGGGAAGCACAAGGTGGTCATTGCAGTGATGTATAATCCACCACAAAACTGCAGGAGGCCAAGAGAGGAATATGAAGAGAGCAACAGAGCAATGGTGGACACACTTGCGGCGGTGGCAAGAAGAGCTCACTTGAGCAGAGCAAAGTTGCTGGTTATGGGTGATTTCAACCACAGGGAGATTGACTGGGAAAACCTGGAGCCACATGGGGGTCCCAAAACATGGAGAGCCAAGATGTTGGATGTGGTGCTGGAAAACCTCATGCACCAACATGTTAAGGACACTACCAGAGTGAGAGGGGAGGACAAACCAGCAAGATTGGAACTTGTGTTCACCCTGGGCAGTTCAGACATTGAGGACATCACATATGAGAGTCCCCTAGAAGCTAGTGACCATGTGGTTCTGTGCTTTGAATACATAGTAGAGTTGCAAGTGGAGAGAGTAACAGGAGTTGAATGGGAAAGCCAGACTATAAAAAAGGAGACTACATAGGTTTGAGGAACTTCCTGCAGGAGGTTCCGTGGGACAGAGAACTGGCAGGAAAGCCAGTAAATGAAATGATAGAATATGTAACAACAAAATGCAAGGAGGCAGTGGAAAGGTTTATTCCCAAGGGCAACAGAAACAATGGGAAGACCAGAACGAGCCCCTGGTTTACCCGACAATGACAATGAGGCAAAAACTAAGTGCAATAGAGAATGGAAAAAGTGCAGAAGGCAGAGAACACATGAAAATAGGGAGATTAGTCGCAGAGCCAGGAACGAGTATGCACAGATAAGTGAGGCCCAGCGACAGTATGAAAATAACATAGCATCGAAAGTCAAGACTGACCTGAAACTGTTGTATAGCCACATTAGGAGGAAGACAACAGTCAAAGACCAGGTGATCAGACTGAGGACAGAAGGTGGAGAACTAACAAGAAATGATCAGGAGGTATGTGAGGAGCTAAACAGGAGATTTAAGGAAGTTTTTACGGTAGAGACAGGAAGGGCTCTGGGAAGACAGCACAGAAGGGAACATCAAGAGGGAATATACCAACAAGTGTTGGATGACATATGAACAACCGAGGAGGAGGTGCAGAAGCTGCTAAGTGACCTTGATACCTCACAGGTGATGGGACCGGACATCTCCCCGTGGGTCCTTAGAGAAGGAGCAGAGATGCTGTGCATGCCCCTAACCACAATCTTCAACACATCCCTTGAAACTGGGCAACTACCTGAGATATGGAAGACGGCAAATGTAGTCCCCATATTTAAGAAAGGAGACAGAAACGAGGCACTAAACTACAGACCTGTGTCTCTGACATGTATAGTATGCAAAGTTATTGAGAAGATTATCAGGAGGAGAGTGGTGGAACACCTGGAATGGAACAAGATTATAAATGAAAACTAGCATGAATTCATGGAAGGCAAATCCTGTGTCACAAACCTTCTGGAGTTTTATGACAAGGTAACAGAAATAAGACACGAGAGAGAGGGGTGGGTTGATTGCATTTTCCTGGACTGCGGGAAGGCCTTTGACACAGTTCCTCACAAGAGATTAGTGCAGAAGCTGGAGGATCAGGCACATATAACAGGGAGGGCACTGCAATGAATCAGGGAATACCTGACAGGGAGGCAACAACGAGTCATGGTACGTGAAAAGGTATCACAGTGGGAGCCTGTGACAAGCAGGGTCCCACAGGAGTCAGTTCTAGGACCAGTGCTATTTTTGATATATGCGAACGACATGATGGAAGGCATAGATTCTGAAGTGTCCCTATTTGCAGATGTGAAGTTGATGAGAAGAATTAAATTGGATGAGGATGAGGCAGGACTGCAAAGAGACCTGGACAGGCTGGACATGTGGTCCAGAAACTGGCTTCTCGAATTCAACCCTGCCAAATGCAAAGTCATGAAGATTGGGGAGGGGCAAAGAAGACCACAGACAAAGACTACAGACCTCACTCAGGGAGAAAGATCTTGGGGTGACCATAACACCGAGCACGTCACCGGAGGTACACATCAATCAAATAACTGCTGCAGCATACGGGTGCCTGGCAAACCTGAGAATAGCGTTCCGATACCTTAATAAGGAATCGTTCAAGAACTGTACACTGTGTATGTTAGGTCCATACTGGAGTATGCAGCACCAGTCTGGAACCCACATCTGGTCAAGCACGTCAAGAAGTTAGAGAAAGTACAAAGATTTGCAACAAGGCTAGTTCTGGGGCTCAGGGGAATGTGGTACGAGGAAAGGTTGAGGGAAATCCGACTGACGACACTGGAGGACAGAAGGGTCAGGGGAGACATGATAACGACATACAAGATACTGTGGGGAATAGACAAGATGGACAGAGACAGGATGTTCCATAGATGGGACACAAACAAGGGGTCACAATTGGAAGCTGAAGACTCAGGCAAGTCACAGGGACGTTAGGAAGTATTTCTTCAGTCATAGAGTCGTCAGGAAGTGGAATAGCCTAGCAAGTGAAGTAGTGGAGACAGGAACCATACATAGTTTTAAGAAAAGGTATGACAAAGCTCAGGAAGCAGAGAGGGAGAGGACCTAGTAGCGATCAGTGAAGAGGCGGGGCCAGGAGCTGAGTCTCGACCCCTGCAACCACAATTAGGCGAGTACAATTAGAGTACACACACTCGCTGGAACACAAAAGTTAACACTAATACAGCCTAGGACACGTTCATAGCGACGCTGCAGGGAGACAAGCAAGCATGCACGCCTAGTGTTGACACAAATACACGCGTACAAACACACACAAATACTTTCTCTTATGCACACACACACATACACAAGCGGGACCCAGGGAACTGTACCACACACACACTGGTATAAAAGCATGATCTGACTGACTAGTGCAAAGAATATCGAGCACAGGTAAGAGCTGAGTCTGTCAGTCACCTGACTTCTCTGATATCGCAGGAGGAAGTGACACATTTGACAGAAAAGAGCTAACAGGTAAAGAAAATTGAAAATCAAAAGAAGGGCGTTGAGAAAGGTAAGAGGAGAGAGAAGAAAAAGGTAGGCACTCTCGTAATTTGAAAATAGCTGGTTTGAAGAACAAAATGGGTGATTATTGTTAGGTAAGACACATATGCAACAGTTAGACAACTTTATTCCGAAACGTTTCGCCTACACAGTAGGCTTCTTCAGTCGAATACAGAAAGTAGGCAGGAACAGTAGAGATGTGAAGACGATGTAATCAGTCCATCACCCTTAAAGTCGTAGAATTTGAGGTTGTCAGTCCCTCGGCCTGGAGAAGTTCAGTTCCATAGTCAGGAACTACTTTCTGTATTCGACTGAAGAAGCCTACTGTGTAGGCGAAACGTTTCGGAATAAAGTTGTCTAACTGTTGCATATGTGTCTTACCTAACAACCTGTCGGTATTGTATACCATCAAAATGGGTGAGAAATGATGAAAGAAAATTTAATCACTCTCTGGAAGGAAACAATGGAAATATGTAAACTGTGGCATGCAAAGAGTATGTTTATTCGGCGTATGTCTCACACCCATATAGGCTGCCTCCCAGTCAGCAAACCAGGTGCTAAGGGTTTAATGATCAATAGGGTACCCGTCGTTAAATCAGTATCTTTGTTCACTGAGCAATCACAGGCAAGCCTGCCAAAGCTGAAGCAGTGTGGTTCACTTGCAGGAAGCACTGGCAGACTTGCCTACCTGCTGGATGAATACGGTTCACTCTGGTTTCTACTTTGCTGTCACCATGGTGTACACTTATTTTTATTCTACCTGTACATATTGTATATATCTGTATTTAGTGGGTGAAGGCAAAATATACATTATAGTCTACTGCTGAGTTTGCTCCAGTTCTCTTTATGATCAGGTCTCACAGGCCATTCTTTACCTGTGCTCGTAATAGGAACAAAAAGAAAGATGGAAGCTTGGAAAGGGAGGAAAGGACAAACATGTTTGATGAGCCCAAAGACTGGAAAAGAAAATGTAAATGGCGAAGGAGGACCCTGGAGAAAGTGAGAGGAAGGGTGGAAGGGGCAGTGATAAAGAAAGGAAAAACAGAAGGGGTGCAGAAATCAGGAAGGGGTGAAGGAAGGACCTTAGCAGAGATTCTTACAGCGACCAGGAGACATGAATGATAAGAGAAACTGGAGAGAAAGACAAAGGAAAAGAGAGATCATTAATGTTCTATGTACTTAAGAAGGACGATAGTTAGTCAGGAAGAGGATGGCAGGAGGAGGAGGAGGAACAAAAAGCTATTGAGTCTACAGGAGGTGAGGAGGAGCAAGAGAAGATGGAAAATTTTCAGAGAATCGGAAAGCACTTGCAGGAGAAACTATGTCCACTCAAACTAACTTGATTGAACATAAGAACATAAGAAAGAAGGATCACTGCAGCAGGCCTGTTGGCCCATACTAGGTAGGTCCTTTACAATCCATCCCACTAACAAAACATCTGCCCAACCCAATTTTCAATGCAACCCAAGAAATAATCTCTGATAACTCTATCCACTTATTTGCAAGTCCCAATCAAATCCAACCCTTCTCACTCATGTACTTATCCAACCTAAATTTGAAACTACCCAAAGTCATAGCCTCAATAACCCAACTAGGCAGTCTGTTCCGCTCATCAGCTACCTTATTTCCAAACCAATACTTTCCTATGTCCTTTCTAAATCTAAACTTGTCTAATTTAAATCCATTACTGCGGGTTCTCTCTTGGAGAGATATCCTCAAGACCTTATTAATATCCCCTTTATTAATACTCATCTTCCACTTATACACTTCGATCATGTCTCCCCTCATTCTTCGTCTAACAAGTGAATGTAATTTAAGAGTCTTCAATCTTTCTTCATAGGGAAGATTTCTAATGCTATGTATTAATTTAGTCATTCTACGCTGAATGTTTTCTAACGAATTTATATAAATTCTGTAATACGGAGACCAGAACTGAGCTGCATAATCCAGGTGAGGCCTTACTAATGATGTATAAAGCTGCAGTATGACCTCTGGACTTCTGTTGCTTACACTTCTTGATATAAATCCCAATAATCTATTTGCCTTATTACGTACGCTTAGGCATTGCTGTCTTGGTTTAAGGTTGCTGCTCACCATAACCCCCAAGTCCTTTTCGCAATCTGTATGGCTAAGTTCTACATCATTTAACTTATAAGTACTAGGGTTATGGGCACTCCCGAGCTTCAGAACCTTGCATTTATCTACATTGAACTGCATCTGCCACTTTTCTGACCAAGAATAGAGTTTGTTTAAATCCTCCTGAAGTTCCATAACATCTACGTTTGAATCAATTATCCTACCTATCTTTGTATCATCGGCGAATTTGCTCATATCACTAGTAATACCTTCATCAAGGTCATTGATATATATTATAAACAATAACGGGCCCAAGACTGATCCCTGTGGTACACCACTTGTTACAGATTGGGAGTAGTTAGAAAGAGAATCTTGAGACAGAAAGCTTTCATGAGGAGTACATGAAAATGTTATGTATAACTGGGTCAAGGCAGAACAGAAATAGACAAGCAACAGCTGAGAGAACACAGGGAAGAAAAGTAGGAGGTAGGGGTGGTTAGATCAGGGACCATCCAGCCATCCAGAAATCTGTCAAGGCTCGCCCAGTGCCCCATCTAGACCCTCCCCATCTAGTAGAACACTAACTCAACACAATCAACACCTTATCCTCCCCTCCCCACCATCTACAATTATAACCCTAACTCCTTTCCCCTTTAATTATGCCCACACCAATCCTAGCTCTAATCCTTTCCCTCCTATCATATGGGTAAGGAAAGAAAGCTTCAGTACTACAAGCCGAGATAAAACTCAGAGTATGGTACACGAACACAGAGGGAATATTAAATAAGATGATAAACTGAAAGAGCAAATAGCAGAGGCAGCCCCAGACACCAGAGCTCTCACAGAAACAAAACTAACCGAAATGATAAGAGATGCAATATTTCTAACAGGATATCAAGTAATGAGGAAAGAAACAGAAAACATGGGAGTAGGAGGAGCGGCACTGCTAGTCAAAAAATCAATGGGGTTTCGAAAAGATGAGAGGGATAAAAAGAAAAGTCAAATAACTTCATATTGGGCATACTCAAGATTGGAGAACAATATATAGTGGTAGCAATGATATACAACCCCCAACCAAATAGTAGGAGAGCAAGACAGAGATATGAAGATAGCAACAAAGCAGTGGTTAACACCATAACAGAAGCAATAAGAAGAGAAAATAATCGGGATGGAGAGAGGCTCAGCTCAACCCGGGTTGGTTGAAATAAACAACACCCAACATGGGTTGAAAATGGCAAATCTTTCTCATAACCCTCTTGAAATTTTGCGATAAAATGACAGAAGATTTGGAAAGAGAAAGAAATGGGTATATTGCATATTCTTGGACTGCAAAAAAAAAAAAGATAATCCGATACACATGAAACCCAGATAAAAAAAAAAGTATAAGCTGGAATGCACTACAGTGAACCAAACAGTACGAAATGGGAAAGAGGCAAAGAATAGTTGTCTGAGAAGAAGTGTCAGAATGGGCACGCATAACCAGAGGGGTAATACATAGATCAGTAATGGAGATGTACTGTTTCTGTTATCGTGGTGCCAAGAGTGGAAACTCGATCCCTGCATTATTATTATAATCAAGGGGGAAGCACTAAACCCGGAGGATTATACAGCGCCTGGGGGGGGGAAGTGGAAGACATTCAGGCTTAATTCGGGGAACTGGAGCACAGATCCAATTCCCTAAATCAAGAGCCCCTCACCAACATCAAGGAACCTTCCTTGAGCCACGTAAAGGTGAGCACAAACACCTAGACTAAAAGCTTCCAAAACTTCTTACCGAACACTTGATTAACTCTGCAGTCCTTCAAAAAGCTGATACATGATGAGAAATAAAGCCAAAAAAAGGAGTGATTTCAACGCACTAAAGATACAAAACATACAAAATACGCCGTACATTAAAAAAAAGTTAAGACGGAAAGACTTTAAACCATCGAAAAAAAGAGAAAACGTGTAGAAAATACGCTCCTAAATAGGTGACATTGATACCATATTTTCCAATATATAAGGCGCACGATATGAGACATATAAGACGATGTTTCCAGCAGTTGTAACGTAACGTTATTAAACAACTGCTAAAGCGTAACCCGAAAGCCTACCCTTGATCATGACCTTGAGCGTATAAGGCGCAGGATGATTTTTCAAGACTGTGGGAAAAAAGCGCGCCTTATATGCCGAAAATATGGTATATGAAATAAAAATTAATATAAATTTTATGAAACTGAATAGAATTATCAAGTTGACTCCGCAAAGACGAGTGCAAAGGCAGAAATGACAAGGATATTGTGTGTTACTTGACTCAAATCTGAGACGAGTTTATATGATAGAGGTGAAGACTGTTGTCTGCTGTGATGGTGTTATTACTGGTGTGTCAGGTGACCTGTGATGTTGTTATTACTGTTGTCAGGTGACCTGTGATGGTGTTATTACTGGTGTGTCAGGTGACCTGTGATGGTGTTATTACTGGTGTGTCAGGTGACCTGTGATGTTATTACTGGTGTGTCAGGTGACCTGTGATGTTATTACTGTTGTGTCAGGTGACCTGTGATGGTGTTATTACTGGTGTGTCAGGTGACCTGTGATGGTGTTATTACTGGTGTGTCAGGTGACCTGTGATGTTATTACTGGTGTGTCAGTGCACTGAGGTCAGTGGTCACGTGTGGTCATACCTGCCTAAGCTCTTGGGAGTTAGCGTGGGCTGTTACCAAGCACCATGGCTTGTTGTAGTGTTTTAGAATCTCAGGTTCAAGTGTTGAAGAAGGAGATTCTACTTCTTCAGGAGGAAAATAGGAAGCTGAAGCTTCGCATAGATGAGTTTGGGAGCGAGTATGAGAAGGATTTAGCTGGTAAGGAAGGAATGGTCACCAGCAGTGATAGTGGCAGCCGCTTTAAGTGGCAAGTGGTTCACAGTTCAGGAAGAAGGAAGATGAGGAGAGTTAATAGAGAAGATGTGAAAGTAGGAAATCGATTCTCTGTTCTCCAAGACAAATGTACTTCAGTGGTTAGCAAGGATGAAGGTACCACTGATTCCCCTGCTAATCAAGGTAAGAATATTTTAATAGTAGGCGATTCTCAGGTAAGATATATGGACCATGCATTTTGTAGCAGAGACAGAAAGGTCAGACAGAGAGTGTGTCTCCCTGGAGCTGGTGTTGGTGACATAGTCAGCAGGTTGGATAATATTATGGCAAGTAATGGGAACAAGCCCATTATCTGTCTTAGTGCTGGGGGTAATGACATTGGGAAGGGCAGGGGAGAGGAGCTGCTGGATAAGTACAGGTCAGCCATAACAGTAGTTAGGTCTAAGGGAGGGATCCCAGTCATATGTAGCATTTTGCCTAGAAAGGGAGTGGGCAATGAATGGATGTCTAGGGCAATTGGTATAAATTGCTGGCTAGACAGGTACTGCAAGGAACTTGCAATCCCATTCATTGATAACTGGGACCTATTCTTTGGCAAACGTGATATGTATGCAAGGGATGGGGTTCATCTCTCTGGGGATGGAGTGGTTGCATTAGCCAATTCAATTGAGAGGGTAATTGATGACTTGTCTAAGAATTTAAACTGATAGATTATAGAGGTATGGGTGTTTGTGGGAAACAATCAGGCTGCAGCATTAGGGTTAAGAACAGCAGTTATTACCGGGATACCTCAGGGATATGTTTAAAAGACAATATTCAAAATAAAGTTGCTAGTAATGGCAAATCAATTGATCAACAAATAAAGAGAGATAGTAGAGGGCAACGAGTGACTAGCTCCCTTAAGGTTTGCTATACAAATAGTAGGAGTCTAAGAAATAAGATAGATGAGCTAAGATTACGTGCAAGTGTAGGTACTATAGATATTATTGGTATAACAGAGACCTGGTTCAACCTGAAAGATAGAGAAATGCCTTCTGAATGCAACATACAGGGTTATAAACTATTCCACACTGATAGGGTCAACAGGAAGGGTGGTGGTGTGGCGATGTATGTCAGAGAAAATTTAAATTGTTATAGACATGATATAAGATTAGAAACATCGAACACAGAATTTGTTTGGCTACAGTTTCTCGAGGGACGTGACAAATTAATTTTGGGTGTGATTTATAGGCCCCCAAACCTTGATAGGGAGTGCAGTAAGCTGTTATGGGACGAAATTCATAAGGCATCTAGATATGAAAATGTTGTGATAATGGGAGATTTTAACTTTAGACAAATTGATTGGAACAATATGACAGGAAATCTTGAGTCTAGTGACTTTCTTGATATGGTTCAGGATTGCTTTTTAGAACAGGTTGTGACAGAACCAACTAAAGGCAACAGTCTGCTTGACTTGGTTCTTGCCAACAAAGATTCACTAATTAATAATCTTGAGGTTAATGATGAGCTTGGGGAAAGTGATCACAAATCACTTAGTTTCAATATATCCTGGAATTACCCAGATAACTGCAATCAAATCTCTGTCCCTGATTTTCGCTTGGCCGACTTCATGGGACTGAAAAATTACCTTGGTGGGCTAAATTGGGATGTCCTGACTATGGGTCAGGTAGGTGATCTTGGTTGCCAATATGACGTTTTTCAGAGCATAGTTCTAGCTGCCCAGACAACTTTTGTTCCGAGTAGGGAAATTAGATCTAACAAAAATGATCCTAAATGGATGAGCCATAGATTAAAACATCTCATTGGTCAAAAGAGAGGCATATATAGGCGTATCAAATGATGGGATGGGCAGTTAAGGAAACATATTCAATTAAAGAGAGAAATAAAGAAAGGAATAAGAGAAGCAAAAAGGGATTATGAGGCTAAGGTCGCAAGGGATTCAAAGACTAACCCAAAAGGGTTCTTTCAGGTATACAGAAGTAAGATTAGGGACAAGATTGGTCCACTTAAGAATAACTCTGGTCAGATTACTGACAGTGATAAGGATATGTGTGAAATTCTAAGTACCTACTTCCTCTCAGTTTTCACCCAGGAAAATACTAGCGATATTCCTGAAATAATAGATTATGTAGAGCAGGATGATAATGAACTATGTACGATTGCGGTAACTAGTGACATGGTCCTCAGACAAATAGAGAAACTAAAACCTAACAAATCTCCAGACCCTGATGAACTGTTTGCAAGGGTGTTAAAGGAATGTAAAGAGGAGCTTAGCATACCTTTGGCTAATCTTTTTAACATATCACTACAAACTGGCATAGTGCCTGATAAGTGGAAAATGGCAAATGTAATTCCTATTTACAAGGCAGGTGACAGGTCCTTGGCTTCAAACTATAGACCAATAAGCCTTACCTCCATAGTGGGAAAATTTATGGAATCAATAATTGCCGAAGCAATTCGTAGCCATCTTGACAGGCACAGATTGATTAATAAATCTCAACACAGTTTTACAAAGGGGCATTCCTGTCTTACGAATTACTAACTTTTTTCACTAAGGTGTTTGAAGAGGTAGATCATGGTAATGAATATGATATTGTGTATATGGACTTCAGTAAGGCTTTCGATAGAGTTCCACACCAGAGGCTATTGAGGAAACTTAAGGCACACGGAATAGAAGGAGAAATTTTTTCCTGGGTAGAGGCATGGCTGACAAATAGATAGCAGAGAGTTTGCATAAATGGGAAGAAATCAGAATGGGGGCACGTCACAAGCGGTGTTCCTCAGGGGTTAGTGTTAGGCCCGTTGTTGTTCACAATTTACATAAACGACATAGATGAGGGAATAAATAGCGACATAAGCAAATTTGCTGATGACACCAAAATAGGCCGTCCAATTCATTCTAATGACGACACTAAAGCACTCCAGGATGATTTGAATAGACTGATGCAATGATCGGAGAAGTGGCAGATGCAGTTTAATATTGACAAATGCAAAGTTCTAAATGTTGGACAGTTAAGGATAGACTGAGGGCCCTGAATCTGCACTCTCTCGAAAGACGTAGATTTAGGGGGGAAATGATCGAGGTGTATAAATGGAAAACAGGAATAAATAAAGGGGATGTAAATAGCGTGCTCAAAAATTCCAGCCAAGACAGGACTCGCAGCAATGGTTTCAAGTTGGAAAAATTCAGATTCAGGAAGGATATAGGAAAGCATTGTAGATGAATGGTTCAAAGAACCGACACATTGTTAAATTAGACACATGCGCAACTCTTGGGTATCTTTAATGAGGAAACGTTTCGCCACACAGTGGCTTCATCAGTCCATACAAAGGATAAACTTGACGATATAGGAAAGCACTGGTTTGGTAGTAGAGTTGTGGATGAGTGGAACAAACTCCCAAGTACAGTTATTCAGGCTAAAACGTTGTGTAGTTTTAAAAATAGGTTAGATAAATACATGAGTGGGTGTGGGTGGGTGTGAGTTGCACCTGACTAGCTTGTGCTGCTGGGTCTGGTGCCGTGCTCCATCCTTGAGTGGAGGTGACCAAACTGGGTGGGTCATTGGGCTAATCCGGGGGGGGGGGTCATTCGTCTTATCAGGGGGGAGACATGGACCTGCTCCGCATTGGTCAGTAGGCTTGTTGCAGTGTTCCTTCCTTCTTATGTTCTTATGTGACCTGTGATGGTTTAATTACTGGTGTGTCAGGTGACCTGTGGTGTTATTACTGGTGTGTCAGGTGACCTGTGCTGGTTTTATTACTGGTGTGTCAGGTGACCTGTGGTGTTATTACTGATGTGTCGGTGACCTGTGCTGGTTTTATTACTGGTGTGTCAGGTGACCTGTGGTGTTATTCCTGGTGTGCCAGGTGACCTGTGGTGTTATTACTGGTGTGTCAAGTGACCTATGATGTTACTGGTGTGTCAGATGACCTGTGTTGGTGTTATTACTGGTGTGTCAGATGCCCTGTGTTGGTGTTATTACTGGTGTGTCAGGTGACCTGTGGTGTTATTACTGGTGTGTCAGGTGACCTATGACGTTACTGTTGTGTCAGGTGACCTGTGTTGGTGTTATTACTAATGTGTCAGATGACCTGTATTGGTGTTATTATTGGTGTGTCAGGTGACCTGCATTGGTGTTATTACTGGTGTGTCAGATGCCCTGTGTTGGTGTTATTACTGGTGTGTCAGGTGACCTGTGGTGTTATTACTGGTGTGTCAGGTGACCTATGACGTTACTGTTGTGTCAGGTGACCTGTGTTGGTGTTATTACTAATGTGTCAGATGACCTGTATTGGTGTTATTACTGGTGTGTCAGGTGACCTGCGTTGGTGTTATTACTGGTGTGTCAGATGACCTGTGTTGGTGTTATTACTGGTGTGTCAGATGACCTGTGTTGGTGTTATTATTGGTGTGTCAGGTGACCTCTGATGGTGTTATTACTGATGTGTCAGGTGACCTGTGGTGTTATTACTGGTGTGTCAGGTGACCTGTGGTGTTATTACTGGTGTGTCAGGTGACCTGTGGTGTTATTACTGATGTGTCAGGTGACCTGTGGTGTTATTACTGGTGTGTCAGGTGACCTGTGGTATTACTGGTGTGTCAGGTGACCTGTAATGGTTTTATTACTGGTGTGTCAGGTGATCTGTGGTGTTATTACTGGTGTGCCAGGTGACCTGTAATGGTTTTATTACTGGTGTGTCAGGTGACCTGTAATGGTTTTATTACTGGTGTGTCAGATGACCTGTGGTGTTATTACTGGTGTGTCAGGTGACCTGTGGTGTTATTACTTGTGTGTCAGGTAACCTGTGGTGTTATTACTGGTGTGTCAGGTGACCTGTGATGGTTTTATTACTGGTGTGTCAGATGACCTGTGGTGTTATTACTGGTGTGTCAGGTGATCTGTGGTGTTATTACTGGTGTGTCAGGTAACCTGTGGTGTTATTACTGGTGTGTCAGGTGACCTATGACGTTACTGGTGCGTCAGGTGACCTGTGTTGGTGTTATTACTGGTGTGTCAGGTGACCTGTGAAAAATCATTACCAGCCAAGTTCTAGATCAATCATCACAGCCTGGTTGATCTAGATCTTGGCTGGGAATGATCCAGTTTCTTACTGAAAACTTATAAACTTGTTCTAGCAAAATTTCTGATGCCTGGTAGTACCACGATGAGGTGGCGTGGACTACGAATATTGACATACAGTTCTCTTATTGGGCCCATTGCGACTGCTTTTTCACTGAATCTGTTTTACACTTCTTCCCACATCTCTCACTAAAGTACGATGGTATGACAGATTGTAGCTTTGAGACAAGGCCCTCAAGTATCTTCGATGTGTATGTTATTAAGCATCTGTCTCTTACGTTCTAAAGAGCATTCACCAAGTATCTTCAGACATTCCCAGTTGTTTAAATACCTCATTGGCTCCACAATATAGTCACAGTGAAAAGTAGTAATATTCAAAGCGCTTTCGTGATCTCTCATATTATCAAGGAACAGCAAGGGTAATAAAGTAACAGGAGACTTATTGCATGGAGGGGGCATCTGGGGTCAGCGCTCCCGCGGGTTGGTCATTACTTCATTATTTTTGCTGTTCCTTGATAATGTGCAAGATCACGAAAGCTTTGCCAGAAATGTTCTGTATAACCTCGGAAATTCTGCATGCACAACCAAATGTCACACATCTCTGTACAAACGTTATATCACATGGAAATAAATCTTTGACCTTGACCTGAAATATTTCCGTTGTTCACTGTGGTTATATTGCATATTAAGATTCCCCTGATTCTTGGGGTCTTCTTCCATTATTGGCTCTGTGCGGATGTTCAACAATTTTTGCATTTTTTCCACTTGATATATCTCTCACGATGGAAAAATACACATAAATGCAGTATAATGTGAGCCTTTAATGACAACGTTTCGCCCAAACAGTGGGCTTTATCAAGTCACAGATTAACTTAAGAAAAGAGTACACGAGTATATACAGGGGGGAGAGTCAGGTACTCTCTACCCAGGTAGATATGTTTGTGACTTGATGCCCACTGTGTGGGAGAAACTACATTTCTGTCTATTTTCCCATCGTGTCTCTATTTTGTAACATTTATCTCTGTCTCTCACACCTTGAACAGAGTCGTCAGTGCCGAATAACATTATAAACGAGAGAAAATAAGTGATTTGAATAGCTTCGCCCTTGGCATTATTCCTCTGTTTTTCAAGGGTCTTATTATCCACCTATAATTTTCCTAATCCTTCACTGCATTTGCCTTATTGTGTTCTCTAAATAATAAGTCGTCTGATGGTATTATTATATATATTCAAGTCTTTCACACGTTCTTTTGGTTCTATGAGGCGGTCCTTCTGTGTTTTTTACACATACACACACACACACACACACACACACACACACACACACACACAATTAAGCACGATTAAGGGACATGACGGCATACAGGAGGGTGTATCTCGACCGCGACAGAACACAAGAAGAAAGGAAGAAACTGAGAGAGATGGTACAAAGGAGAAAGGAGGAAAGAGAGGGGATGGAGAAGACAGACAGGAGATCCCAGACCCAGGAAGAAGATCTAATACAGCCCCCCTCACAACTTTCTATAGAAGCCTCCCAACCAGGTCAACCCCAGTGCAACCAAACACTCTAAATCAAAACACCCATGCCACATCCAATGCCCCCACCCACTACATTACAAACTTCACCCCCACAGCAACAACCCATAGTTCCTTACCAGGTCTCCCACTTCCCCAACCCCAATATACTTCCCAGACCACAGTCTTAGAAAAGAAGTTGAAGGTGTGGTATACAAATGCAGATGGAATAACAAACAAGTATGAGGAGTGGCACGAAAGAATCAAAGAGACATCCCCAGACATAATAGCACTCACAGAAACAAAACTCACCAGAATAATAACAGATTCAATCTTTCCATCCGGATATCAAATCTTCAGGAAAGACAGAGGGAGGAGAGGGGGAGGAGGAGTTGCACTGCTCATTAAAAACCAGTGGGGTTTTGAGAAAATGGAAGGAATGGATGGCATGGGCGAAAGGGACTACTTAGTAGGAACAATCCAGTCTGAGGGACATAAGGTGATAATTGCAGTAATGTACAACCCACCACAGAACTGCAGGAGGCCAAGAGAAGAATACGATGAGAGCAACAGAGCAATGATCAACACACTAGCCGAGGTGGCCAGGAGAGCACACATGGGGGGAGCAAAGTTACTAGTTATGGGTGATTTCAATCACAAGGAGATTGACTGGGAAAACCTGGAGCCCCATGGGGGTCCCGAAACATGGAGAGCCAAGATGATGGATGTGGTACTGGAGAACCTCATGCATCAACATGTTAGAGACACTACCAGAGAGAGAGGAGAGGATGAACCAGCAAGGTTGGACCTTGTATTCACCATGAGTAGTTCGGACATCGAGGGTATCATGTATGAAAGGCCCCTGGGAGCTAGTGATCATGTGGTTCTGTGCTTCGACTACATAGTTGAGCTCCAAGTGGAGAGAGTAGCAGGAATAGGCTGGGAAAAACCAAACTACAAAAGGGGGAACTACTCAGGCATGAGGAACTTCCTTCAAGACATTCAGTGGGAGAGGGAACTGACAGGAAAACCAGTACAAGAAATGATGGACTATGTAGCAACAAAATGCAAGGAGGCAGAGGAGAGGTTTGTTCCCAAGGGAAACAGAAATAATGGGAAGAACAGAACGAGTCCTTGGTTCACCCAAAGGTGTAGGGAGGCAAAAACTAGGTGTACTAGAGAATGGAAAAGGTACAGAAGACAGAGAACTCAGGAAAATAAAGAAATCAGCCGAAGAGCCAGAAACGAATATGCACAGATAAGAAGGGAGGCTCAGAGACAATATGAAAACGACATAGCATCAAAAGTAAAGACTGACCCGAAGCTGTTGTACAGCCACATCAGGAGGAAAACAACAGTCAAGGACCAGGTAATCAGACTGAGGAAGGGTGATGGGGAATTCACAAGAAACGACCGAGAGGTATGTCAGGAGCTCAACACAAGATTTAAAGAGGTATTTACAGTGGAAACCAGTAGGACTCCAAGAAATCAGAACAGGGGGGCACACCAGCAAGTGCTGGATGAGGTACATATAACCAAGGAGGAGGTGAAGAAGCTGCTATGCGAACTTGACACCTCAAAGGCGGTGGGACCAGACAACATCTCTCCATGGGTCCTTAAAGAGGGAGCAGAGATATTGTGTGAGCCATTAACAAAGATCTTCAACACATCATTTGAAACTGGGCAACTCCCTGAGGTATGGAAAATGGCAAATGTAGTCCCAATTTTTAAAAAGGGAGACAGACATGAGGCACTAAACTACAGACCTGTATCTCTAACGTGTATAGTATGCAAGGTCATGGAGAAGATCATCAGGAGGAGAGTGGTGGGGCACCTGGAAAGAAACAAGTGTATAATTGACAACCAGCACGGTTTCAGGGAAGGAAAATCCTGTGTCACAAACCTACTAGAGTTTTATGACAAGGTGACAGAAGTAAGACAAGAGAGAGAGGGGTGGATCGACTGCGTATTTTTGGACTGCAAGAAGGCTTTCGACACAGTTCCTCACAAGAGGTTACTGCAAAAGCTAGAGGACCAGGCACACATAACAGGAAAGGCACTGCAATGGATCAGAGAATATCTGACAGGGAGGAAACAACGAGTCATGGTACGCGACGAGGTGTCAGAGTGGGCGCCTGTGACAAGCGGGGTTCCACAGGGGTCAGTCCTAGGACCTGTGCTGTTCTTGGTATACGTGAACGACATAACGGAAGGGATAGACTCAGAAGTGTCCTTGTTTGCAGACGATGTGAAGTTAATGAGAAGGATCGAATCGGACGAGGATCAGGCAGGACTACAAAGAGATCTGGACAGGCTACAAGCCTGGTCCAGCAACTGGCTCCTTGAATTTAACCCTGCCAAATGCAAAGTCATGAAGATTGGGGAAGGGCAAAGAAGACCGCAGACACAATATAGTTTAGATGGCCAAAGACTGCAAACCTCACTAAAGGAAAAAGATCTGGGGGTGAGTATAACACCGAGCATATCTCCTGAGGCGCACATCAATCAGATAACTGCTGCAGCATACGGGCGCCTGGCAAACCTACGGATAGCGTTCCGATACCTCAGTAAGGATTCGTTTAAGACTCTGTACACCATCTACGTCAGGCCCATACTGGAGTATGCAGCACCAGTTTGGAATCCACACCTAGTCAAGCACGTCAAGAAATTAGAGAAAGTGCAAAGGTTTGCAACAAGACTAGTCCCAGAGCTACGGGGATTGTCCTATGAAGAAAGGTTGAGGGAAATCGGCCTGACGACACTGGAGGCCAGGAGGGTCAGGGGAGACATGATAACGACATATAAAATACTGCGTGGAATAGACGAGGTGGACAAAGACGGGATGTTCCAGAGATGGGACACAGACACAAGAGGTCACAATTGGAAGTTGAAGACTCAGATGAATCAAAGGGATGTTAGGAAGTATTTCTTCAGTCACAGAGTAGTCAGGCCGTGGAATAGCCTAGAAAGTGATGTGGTGGAGGCAGGAACCATACATAGTTTTAAGGCGAGGTATGATAGAGCTCATGGGGCAGGGAGAGAGAGGACCTAGTAGCAATCAGCGAAGAGGCGGGGCCAGGAGCTGTGACTCGACCCCTGCAACCACAAATAGGTGAGTACAAATAGGTGAGTACACACACACACACACACACACACACACACACACACACACACACACACACACACACAAAGGTTTGCAACAAGATTAGTCCCGGAGCTAAGGGGCATGTCCTACGAGGAGAGATTAAGGGAAATCGACCTGACGACACTGGAAAACGGAAGAGATGGGGGGGATATGATAACGACATATAAAATACTGAGAGGAATCGGCAAGGTGGACAGAGACAGGATGTTCCAGAGATGGGACACAGCAACAAGGGGTCACAGTTGAAAGCTGAAGACTCAGGTGAACCACAGGGATGTTAAGAAGTATTTCTTCAGTCACAGAGTTGTCAGGAAGTGGAATAGTCTGGGAAGTGATGTAGTGGAGGCAGGATCCATATACAGCTTTAAGAAGAGGTATGATAAAGCTCATGGTGCAGGAAGAGTGACCTAGTAGCGGTGAGTGAAGAGGCGGGGCCAGGAGCTCTGGATCGACCCCTGCAACCACAACTAGGTGAGAACAACTAGGAGAGTACACATGTGTGAACACACACATATGTCAGTGACATTACGGAAGGGATAGACACAGAAATGTCTCTGTTTGAAGATGATGTGAAGTTGAAGATTGAGACACTTATGCAACATATGGGAATCTTTATTCAGGAAACGTTTCGCCACACAGTGGCTTCATCAGTCCAATACAAAGTAGAAAGGCGTAAGGAGAGGAGGAGTTTGAGGTAATTAGTCCCTCAGCCTGGAGTCGATGTGTTCAGTCCATCAATCTTGTAGAATGAACAGCATAGGGCCGTAGACGTGGCTTATATACTGTAGTGAGGTGAGGTGAAGCAGGAGGAGGTGGAGTAATAGTGGTATCATCCACTAGTCGAAGTAGGTCTTCGTCCAAAGGTTGGACAAGTGTTGAAGAATTCTTTGTAACAAGATCCCATGATGCTGCAGTGTCTGACAGTTGTGATGAATGGTTTGAAAAGCCGACAAGTTGAAGATTGAGACACTTATGCAACATATGGGAATCTTTATTCAGGAAACGTTTCGCCACACAGTGGCTTCATCAGTCCAATACAAAGTAGAAAGACGTAAGGAGAGAAGGAGTTTGAGGTAATCAGTCCCTCAGCCTTTAGTCGATGTGTTCAGTCCATCAATCTTGTACAATGTACAGCATAGGGTTGTGGGGGTTGAGTGTGAGGTGTAGTCTAAGCCCTTTAATTGCCTTCCTTTGATGTATTACTTTCATAGTTCCTTGACAATGTGAGTAGTCACGAAAGCGCTTGGAATTTCACTACTATTTCACAGTGGTTGTTTTGCATATATATATATATATATATATATATATATATATATATATATATATATATATATATTATATATATAGTATATATATATATATAGTAGGTAGTAGGTTGGTAGACAGCAACCGCCCAGGGAGGTACTACCGTCCTGCCAAGCGAGTGTAAAACGAAAGCCTGTAATCGTTTTACATGATGGTAGGATTGCTGGTGTCTTTTGTCTGTCTCATAAATATGCAAGATTACAGGTAAGTCTTGCTACTTCTACTTACACTTAGGTCACACTACACATACATGTACAAGCATATATATACACACCCCTCTGGGTTTTCTTCTATTTTCTTTCTAATTCTTGTTCTTGTTTATTTCCTCTTATCTCCATGGGGAAGTGGAACAGAATTCTTCCTCTGTAAGCCATGCTTGTCGTAAGAGGCGACTAAAATGCCGGGAGCAAGGGGCTAGTAACCCCTTCTCCTGTATATATTACTAAATTTAAAAGGAGAAACTTCAGTTTTTTCTTTTGGGCAACCCCACCTCAGTGGGATACGGCTGGTACGTTGAAAGAAGAGAAGAATATATAAAATATATATATATATATATATATATATATATATATATATATATATATATATATATATATATATATATATATATATATATAGTGTGAGTGTGAGCAAAGTAACATGAAGGGGTTCAGGGAAACCGGCAGGCCGGACTCGAGTCCTGGAGATGGGAAGTACAGTGCCTGCACTCTGAAGGAGGGGTGTTAATGTTGCAGTTTAAAAACTGTAGTGTAAAGCACCCTTCTGGCAAGACAGTGATGGAGTGAATGATGGTGAAAGTTTTTCTTTTTCGGGCCACCCTGCCCTGGTGGGAATCGGCCAGTGTGAAAATAATAATAATAATAATAATAATAATAATATATATATATATATATATATATATATATATATATATATATATATATATATATATATATATTATGCAGCGGGTATTTTAAATTTATTGATCTGGTGTTGGTCGTGGTCGAGGAGGACTGGCTAACGACCCTGTAAGATTTCTGGCACTGCTCGTGAGATAATGGTGTTCAGGAGGCACGATGAAAGTACGAAAAAGAATAAATTGAATCTGCTGTCACTGCAGGTGTCCCGAGCTTCAACATCTCACAAGGACAATGGAAACCTGACTCAATAACAGCAGTAAGGTCACCCTCTCTGAGTGCACCTTCAGGTCAGGCACTTCACGTAACCCTCTCCTTCCACACTTCCAAATATAATGGAGTCTCTCATTTTTAGTTCCTTTTACAAACTGGGTTTTGACTGGAGACACACACACACACACACACACACATATATATATATATATATATATATATATATATATATATATATATATATATATATATATAATGCAAACAACTGTGAAAGAATACAGAAATTCCAAGCGCTTTCGTGACTACTCACATTATCAAGGAACAATGAAAGTAATGCATCAAAGGAAGGCATATAAAGGGTCTAGCCCACACCTCACTATCACATCCCACAACAAAATATATAATATTGTAACCACGAACGAATGGTATTAAATCAGTCACAACACTGCGACTAGCCGGGGATTCGAACCCATGTTGTTTTGGCCCTCCCCACGGTGAGCGAAAATCACACATGACGCTCTAACCCACAGGACCACGCAATCCTACAAGAATCACGCACCCAGCAGAGCTAGGTGTTTTACCGTAATCCGAGGACATACGGTGGTGTAAGTACCTCTGAGCTAATTTCATTCTACTCCGCGAGCAGTATTTTATATATCAGTAGTGTGCAAGTTAATTGAGACAGGAAGGAAGGGTCGCCTGTGTCCTGGTGGCTAAAGCTCTCACTTCACACAGCGAGGGTGTGGGTTCGATTCCTTCTCGAGGGGTAGAAACATTGGGCGCTTTCTTTACACCGGTTGACTATGTTCCCCATCAGTAAAATGGGTACCTGGGTGTTAGTGGAGTGGTGTGGGTGGCATCCTGGGACAAAACTGACCTAATTTGCCCGAAATACTGCGCAACAAGCGGCTTTGTATATAGTAGTATGTCAGTGATGTTAGCTGGGACTTTGTACATGTACTTGAGAAATAAAGATATTATATTATTATTGAAAGAAAGTGAGAGAGGGAGAAAAGAGGGGAGGGGGAAGGAGGGGGTGGGAGGGGGTAGGAGGGGGAAGGAGGGGGTGAGAGGGGGTGGGAGGAGGTAGGAGGGGGTGGGAGGGGAGGGTGTGGGAGGGAGGAGGGGACGGGGGAGGTAAAGGAAAGGGATGGGAGGGGAGATGGGTGATGGGTGGGGGAGATGGGTGATGGGAGGGAGAAATGGGCGAAGGGATAGAGAAATGGGTGATGGGAGGGGGAATGGGTGATGGGAAGGAGAGATGGGTGATGGGAGGGGAGATGTGTGATGAGAGGGGGAGATTGGTGATGGGAGGGAGAGATGATTAATGAGAGGGGAGATGGGTGATTGGAGGGGATGGGAAATGGGTGGGGGAGGAGGTGACTGTGAAAGAGAGAAACAAGGATGCGGTTTAGGGGAGTTAGGGTGATTAAGAGAGTGGGGTTAAGGGGGAGATGAATGGGTGGGGGAGAAGAGACAGGTGGGGGGTGACGAAAAAAGTTGTAATAATAATACACGGGGGGGAAGAAGGGAAATGGAAGAGGAAGGGGAGGAAGGAGGAAGAGAAATGGGGCAAATAGAGAAACCTCAATTACCAGAACCTCGGTCAACCGGTTCCATCACGCATCACAACCACCATCCATCACTTGGCTCACCCCAGCTGTCAACACCACCCAGCTATCTTCACTCCATCCACCCTGACACACACACACACACACACACACACACACACACACACACACACACACACACACACACACACACACACACACACACACACACACAATTTTTAAAAAGGGAGACAGACATGAGGCACTAAACTACAGACCTGTATCACTAACGTGTATAGTATGCAAGGTCATGGAGAAGATCATCAGGAGGAGAGTGGTGGAGCACCTGGAAAGAAACAAGTGTATAATTGACAACCAGCACGGTTTCAGGGAAGGAAAATCCTGTGTCACAAACCTACTAGAGTTTTATGACAAGGTGACAGAAGTAAGACAAGAGAGAGAGGGGTGGATCGACTGCATTTTTTTGGACTGCAAAAAGGCCTTCGACACAGTTCCTCACAAGAGGTTACTGAAAAAGCTAGAAGATCAGGCACACATAACAGGAAAGGCACTGCAATGGATCAGAGAATACCTGACAGGGAGGCAACAACGAGTCATGGTACGTGACGAGGTGTCAGAGTGGGCGCTTGTGACAAGCGGGGTTCCACAGGGGTCAGTCCTAGGACCTGTGCTGTTCTTGGTATATGTGAACGACATAACGGAAGGGATAGACTCAGAAGTGTCCTTGTTTGCAGATGATGTGAAGTTAATGAGAAGAATCAAATCGGATGAGGATCAGGCAGGACTACAAAGAGACCTGGACAGGCTGCAAGCCTGGTCCAGCAACTGGCTCCTTGAGTTTAACCCTGCCAAATGCAAAGTCATGAAGATTGGGGAAGGGCAAAGAAGACCGCAGGCACAATATAGTTTAGATGGCCAAAGACTGCAAACCTCACTCAAGGAAAAAGATCTGGGGGTGAGTATAACACCGAGCATATCTCCTGAGGCGCACATAAATCAGATAACTGCTGCAGCATACGGGCGCCTGGCAAACCTACGGATAGCGTTCCGATACCTCAGTAAGGAGTCGTTCAAGACCCTGTATACCATTTACGTCAGGCCCATACTGGAGTATGCAGCACCAGTTTGGAATCCACACCTAGTCAAGCACGTCAAGAAATTAGAGAAAGTGCAAAGGTTTGCAACAAGACTAGTCCCAGAGCTACGGGGATTGTCCTACGAAGAAAGGTTGAGGGAAATCGGCCTGACGACACTGGAGGCCAGGAGGGTCAGGGGAGACATGATAACGACATATAAAATACTGCGCGGAATAGACAAGGTGGACAAAGACAGGATGTTCCAGAGATGGGACACAGACACAAGAGGTCACAATTGGAAGTTGAAGACTCAGATGAATCGAAGGGATGTTAGGAAGTATTTCTTCAGTCATAGAGTAGTCAAGTCATGGAATAGTCTAGAAAGTGAAGTAGTGGAGGCGGGAACCATACATAGTTTTAAGGCGAGGTATGATAAAGCTCATGGAGCAGGGAGAGAGAGGACCTAGTAGCAATCAGTGAAGAGGCGGGGCCAGGAGCTATGACTCGACCCCTGCAACCACAAATAGGTGAGTACAAATAGGTGAGTACACACACACACACACACACACACAGGTATGACAAAGCTCAGGGAGCAGAGAGAGGACCTAGCAGCGATCAGTGAAGAGGTGGGGCCAGGAGCTGAGTCTCGACCCCTGCAACCACAATTAGGTGAGTACACATATTCATACATACACATGGGCGCCTGGCAAACCGAAGGATAGCATTTCGACAGCTAGATAAAGAGTCACTGACGACACTGTACACTGTTCACTTTGGGCCCATACTGGAGTATGCAGCACCAGTATGGAACCTACACCTAGTCAAGCACGTCAAGAAATTAGAGAAAGTGCAAAGGTTTGCACCAAGACTAGTCCCGCGGCTAAGGAGTACGTCCTACTAGAAGAGGTAAAGGAAAATCAACCTAACGACACTGGTGGACAGGAGAGATAGGAAGGACATGAAAACGACAAGGTGGACAGGGATAGAATGTTTAAGAGATGGGACACAGCAACAAGGGAACATAACTAGAAGTTAAAATCTCAGATGAGCCATAGGGATGTTTGGGAGTGGAACAATTTGAAGAATGAAGTAGTGCAGAAATTCTCAACTTTTCCTCCATCATTAACCCCTTCGGCTTGATGTATTTCTCCATTTAACCACTTCCATACAAAAAAATTTTCGCCATCATAAAGGAAGAGAGAAACAAGAAGGTCAGGAAAAAATCAATTATTCAGGATTTGCACAAAAATATTTATTCTTTGCCATGTAATTTTTCACCCCCAAGGGGTAAATTTACCCCTGGTTGAAATGAAGACACATGTGCAACATCTGGGTATCTTTATTGTAGACGTTACAATAAAGATACCCAGATGTTGCACATGTGTCTTCATTTCATCTTGTCGGTATTATATACCATTCTTACACACCCCTGGTTGAGAATCACTGAATTAGTGGAAGCAGGATCTTTACATAGCTTTAATAAGAACTACGAGAAGGCTCTTGGAGAAGGGAGAGAGTGGTCCTGGTATCGACCAGTGAAGAGGCGGGGCCAGGAGCTATGATTCGACCCCTGCAGCCACATATAGGTGAGTACACACACACATATATACTTACACGTCTCACCTATCATGATGGTAGCCTAGCCCCTGCCACGTCGCTAGTCTCGCTATCATGAAGGTAGCCTAGCCACTGCCACCTTGCTATCATCATGCTAGCCTAGCCACTGCCACCTTGCTATCATTATGCTAGCCTAGCCACTGCCACCTTGCTATCAAGGTAACCTAGCCACTGCCACCTCGCTATCATCATGCTAGCCTAGCCACTGCCACCTCGCTATCATCAAGGTAACCTAGCCACTGCCACCTCGCTATCATCAAGGTAACCTAGCAACTGCCACCTTGCTATCATCATGCTAGCCTAGCCACTGCCACCTCGCTATCATCATGCTAGCCTAGCCACTGCCACCTCGCTATCATCAAGGTAACCTAGCCACTGCCACCTTGCTATCATCAAGGTAACCTAGCCACTGCCACCTCGCTATCATCAAGGTAACCTAGCCACTGCCACCTCGCTATCATCATGGTAGCCTAGCCACTACCACCTCGCTATCATCAAGGTAATCTAGCCACTGCCACCTCGCCATCATCATGGTAGCCTAGCCACTGCCACCTCGCTATCATCAAGGTAACCTAGCCACTGCCACCTCGTTATCATCATGGTAGCCTAGACACTGCCAACTCGCTATCACCATGGTAGCCTAGCCTCTGCATCCTCGCTATCATCATGGTAGCCTAGCCACTGCCACCTCGCTATCATCATGGTAGCCTAGCCACTGCCACCTCGCTATCATCATGGTAGCCTAGCCTCTGCCACCTCTCTACCCTCGCTATCATCATTATAGCCTAGCCTCTGCCACCTTGCTATCATCATGGTAGCCTAGCCACTGCCACCTCGCTATCATCATGGTAGCCTAGCCTCTGCCACCTCTCTACCCTCGCTATCATCATTATAGCCTAGCCTCTGCCACCTTGCTATCATCATGGTAGCCTAGCCACTGTCACCTCTCTACCCTCGCTATCATCATTATAGCCTAGCCTCTGCCACCTCGCTATCATCATGGTAGCCTAGCCTCTGCCACCTCTCTACCCTCGCTATCATCATTATAGCCTAGCCTCTGCCACCTCGCTATCATCGTGGTAGCCTAGCCTCTGCCACCTCTCTACCCTCGCTATCATCATTATAGCCTAGCCTCTGCCACCTTGCTATCATCATGGTAGCCTAGCCACTGCCACCTCGCTATCATCATGGTAGCCTAGCCTCTGCCACCTCTCTACCCTCGCTATCATCATTATAGCCTAGCCTTTGCCATCTTGCTATCATCATGGTAGCCTAGCCACTGCCATCTCGTTATCATCATGGTAGCCTAGCCTCTGCCACCTCGCTACTCTCGCTATCATCATGGTAGCCTAGCCACTGCCACCTCGCTATCATCATGGTAGCCTAGCCTCTGCCACCTCGCTACTCTCGCTATCATCATGGTAGCCTAGCCTCTGCCACCTCGCTACTCTCGCTATCATCATGGTAGACTAGCCATTGCCACCTCGTTATCACCATGGTAGCCTAGCTTCTGCCACCTCGCTACTCTCGCTATCATCATGGTAGCCTTGTCTCTGCCACCTCGCTATCATGGTAGCCTAGCCACTGCCACCTCGCTATTATCATGGTAGCCTAGCCACTGCCACCTCACTATCATCATTGTAGCCTAGCCTCTGCCACCTCGCTACTCTCGCTATCATCATGGTAGCCTAGCCTCTGCCACCTCGCTATTCTCGCTATCATCATGGCAGCCTAGCCTTTGCCACCTCGCTACTCTCGCTATCATCATGGTAGCCTAGCCACTGCCACCTCGCTATCATCATGGTAGCCTAGCCTCTGCCACCTCGCTACTCTCGCAATCATCATGGTAGTCTAGCCTCTGCCACCTCGCTACTCTCGCTATCGTCATGGTAGCCTAGCCATTGCCACCTCGTTATCACCATGGTAGCCTAGCTTCTGCTACTCTCGCTATCATCATGGTAGCCTCGTCTCTGCCACCTCGCTATCATGGTAGCCTAGCCACTGCCACCTCGCTATCATCATGGTAGCCTAGCCACTGCCACCTCGCTATCATCATGGTAGCCTAACCACTGCCACCTCGCTATCATCATGGTAGCCTAACCACTGCCACCTCGCTATCATCATGGTAGCCTAGCCTCTGCCACCTCGCTACTCTCAGTATCATGGTAGCCTAGCCACTGCCACCTCGCTATCATGGTAGCCTAGCCTCTGCCACCTCGCTACTCTCGCTATCGTCATGGTAGCCTAGCCATTGCCACCTCGTTATCACCATGGTAGCCTAGCTTCTGCTACTCTCGCTATCATCATGGTAGCCTCGTCTCTGCCACCTCGCTATCATGGTAGCCTAGCCACTGCCACCTTGCTATCATCATGGTAGCCTAGCCACTGCCACCTCGCTATCATCATGGTAGCCTAGCCTCTGCCACCTCGCTACTCTCGCTATCATCATGGTAGCCTAGCCACTGCCACCTCGCTATCATCATGGTAGCCTAGCCTCTGCCACCTCGCTACTCTCGGTATCATGGTAGCCTAGCCACTGCCACCTCGCTATCATCATGGTAGCCTAGCCACTGCCACCTCGCTATCATCATGGTAGCCTTGCCACAGCCACCTCACTATCGAGTCATCTGAGTTTTGTGTGTCACTTCTGAGTGATTTATGTTTGACTCTCCCTCGTAAATCATTCGCTCTGAGAAAGATACCACTCACCCAGAATTAATATTTCATTCTCTCGTGAATCATCCAGACGAGAATCATATTATTCATTATCGACAAACTGATGAATAAGAAACATGTGCGTCAGTTAGGTATATATATTGTCGAAAGTTTCCGCCTGCGCAGCAGGCCCTTTAAATTGAATATAAAGTCGACTTCTGTACTGGAGACAATAAAAGAAGTGAAGAATGAAGGGAAGAAATTGTCATCTCCCAGTATTAGGAAAAAAATGGTGTTCTTTTCTAACATAGGACATACTGGTGGTGCATATCACAAGAGAGATAAGCAATCCTGGTCATGTTACGATTATTACGTTCATGGAGGAAGCTCTCAACCTGTGGGGTTAATACGGCGTAGGATGAATATGTGGGAATCAGATTCCAATCAAGGAAAGGCAGCGCATCTCTATTTTTCTTTCCAACAAAACGCCCTCTTTGGCAGTACTCATCTCTTGAGATAAGTACTGCCCCAGAGGGCGTAGTGGTCCTCAGATTCGAGAGCTTCTTAAAGATGGTGACTTTGAATCAGACCTTCATGAGGAGGAGAAAGCTGCTTGGGAAGCATTGTAGTTAGTGGCGAAGGGATTTCTCGGAAACAGAAAGGAAGGCAACTATGAAGAATTGGTGGAAAACCTCATCAAGGCTTACAAGAACATGGGATGCAACATGTCACTTAAAATCCACTTTTTGGACTCATATTCAGACTCTCTTCCAGTAAACTCTGGAACAGTTAGTGACGAACATGGTAAAAGGTTTCACCAAGATATTTCAGCCATGGAAAAATGGTACCAGGACAAATGGGGCACAAGAATGCTTGCAGATTATTGCTGGACATTGGCAAGAGATGATTCTTCAGCCCACTATAAGCATCAAGCAAAAAGGCAGAGAGCAGGTACGGATTAGAGTTAAAACATACTAATACATATACATTATAATAAAATAATCAAATATGACATGTCTCGTATCTTTAAAACTGTAGCCAATAAGCATTTCTCAAGGTGATATATTTTATTTAGGACATGAAAATACATAAGAATTAACTAATCTCATTTAAGAAGCATACACCTTTTCAAAAATTGTTGACCAGTGTATTTTTCTTACTGTCTTAACAGTGATTTCTGTTTCATACTCTTGTCTCGTGTCGTTTCTGTTGTGAGGGGTCATTTTTCCTAGGCTGCTCACCCCACTCGAGTACTTTCAGAGTTTCTGAAAATTTGTCACCTTGTTCACTTCGACCTCCCCATCATTAGTTTCATGAGTTTGAATCTCTCGCTCTTCCGTAGTCCATATTTCGTGTTTTGAACAGTTTCTTTGCTGCTTCCCTTATCCCTTGCACCTCCGAGTCAAGTTAGTATGTGTGTGGTTTAAGAAAGACTCGTGAGCAAAGACTAGGATATATTTAATAGAAACTTTTCGGTCCTGGGACCTTGGTCACTTCTAACACACAGAGGTTAAAATGACAGTATATATACAGGGGGGAAAGTGGCGTGTGAGTGACGCATGGTGACCTGAGGAATGTCATATTGGGATGAGGACAGGTAGACAATGAGGTCACGTGACTCCTGTGTTGCAGGGTAGGTGGTGCTTTGCCTGGGTGAGTATCATGTATGCTAATATTTTTGAAATTTTGCAGTTTCCATTGTACTCACCTAGTTGTGGTTACAGGGTTCGACTCATAGCTCCTGGTCCCGTTTCTCAGCTGGTCGCTACTAGGTCCACTCTCCCTGTTCCATGAGCTTTATCATACCTCTTCTTAAAGTTATATATGGATCCTCCCTCCACTACATCACTTTCCAGACTGTTTCATTTCCTGACAACTCTTTGAAGAAATGCTTCCTAACATCCCTGTGATCTTCTGAGTCTTCAACTTCCAATTGTGACCTCTTCTTGCTGTGTCCCATCTCTGGAACATCCTGTCTCTGTCCAACTTGTCAATTTCTCTCAGTATTTTGTATGTCGTTATCATGACACCCTCCCCTCTCTCCCCTGTACACCAGTGTTGTCAGGTCAAGGACATGCCCTTAGCTCGGGGACTAGTCTCGTTGCAAATCTTTGCACTTCCTTTAATTTCTTGACCTACTTGATCAAGGGTGGGTTCCAAATTGGTACTTCATACTCCAGCATGGGCTTGACGTGCACGGTGTACAGAGTCCTGAACGATTCCT
This sequence comes from Cherax quadricarinatus, assembly GCF_038502225.1. NCBI lineage: Eukaryota > Metazoa > Arthropoda > Malacostraca > Decapoda > Parastacidae > Cherax > Cherax quadricarinatus. The sequence goes on from NC_091348.1 coordinate 6,992,438, forward strand.
TACTGAGGTGTCGGAACGCTATTCTTAGGTTTGCTAGGCGCCGATATGCTGCAGCAGTTATTTGGTTGATGTGCGCCTCAGGAGATGTGCCCGGTGTTATACTCACCCCAAGATCCTTTTCCTTGAGTGAGGTTTGCACTCTTTGGCCTAGACTGTACTCTGCGGTCTTCTTTGCTCTTCCCCGATCTTCATGATTTTGCGCTTGGTGGAGTTAAACTCTAGGAGCCAGTTGCTGGACAAGGCTTTTAGCCTGTCCAGAACCCTTTGTAGTCCTGCTTGATCCTCGTCCGAATGAATTCTCCTCATTAGCTTCACGTCTGCAAACAGGGAACACTTCTGAGTCTATCCCTCCCTTCATGTCATTCACATATACCAGAAACAACTTCGGTCCTAGGACCGACCCCTATGGAACACAGCTCGTCACAGGCGCCCAGTCTGACACCTCGTCATGTACCATGCCTGTTGCCTTCCTGCCAGGTAACTCTGATCCATTGCAGTCCCTTCCCTGTTATATCTGCCTGGTCCTCAAACTTTTGCATCTGCTAGAAAAATGACAGGATGGATAATGAGAACCTTCAAAACTAGGGAGGCCAAGCCCATGATGACACTCTTCAGGTCACTTGTTCTATCTAGGCTGGAATATTGCTGCACACTAACAGCACCTTTCAAGGCAGGTGAAATTGCCGACCTAGAAAATGTACAGAGAACTTTCACGGCGCGCATAACGGAGATAAAACACCTCAATTATTGGGAGCGCTTGAGGTTCCTAAACCTGTATTCCCTGGAACGCAGGAGGGAAAGATACATGATTATATACACCTGGAAAATCCTAGAGGGACTAGTACCGAACTTGCACACGAAAATCACTCATTACGAAAGCAAAAGACTTGGCAGACGATGCACCATCCCCCCAATGAAAAGCAGGGGTGTCACTAGCACGTTAAGAGACCATACAATAAGTGTCAGGGGCCCGAGACTGTTCAACTGCCTCCCAGCACACATAAGGGGGATTACCAACAGACCCCTGGCAGTCTTCAAGCTGGCACTGGACAAGCACCTAAAGTCAGTTCCGGATCAGCCGGGCTGTGGCTCGTATGTTGGTTTGCGTGCAGCCAGCAGCAACAGCCTGGTTGATCAGGCTCTGATCCACCAGGAGGCCTGGTCTCAGACCGGGCCGCGGGGGCGTTGACCCCCGGAACTCTCTCCAGGTAAACTCCAGGAATTGTCAAAAGCTTATTACTGTCCAAGAAACCGCAATCAACCCACCCCTCTCTCTCTCTCTCTCTCTTGCCTTACCGCCGTCACCTTGTCGTAGAACTCCAGTAGGTTTGTGACACAATTTTTCCTCCCTGAAACCGTCCTGGTTGTCATGAATAAGCTCAGTATTTTCTAGGTGCTTCACCACTCTTCTGATAATCTTCTCCACGACTTTGCATAATATATATGTCTGTAGTTTAGTGTTGCGTGTCTGGCTCTTTTCTTGAAAACTGTGACTATATTTGCTGTCTTCCACACCTCAGGTAGTCGTCCTCTTTCGGTAGATGTGTTGCAGATCGTTGTTAGTGACAGAAAGAGCGCCTCTGCTCCCTCTCTCAGGACCCAGGAAGAGATGCTCGGCCCCATCACCTTTGAGGTATCTAGTTCGGTTGTATGTACTGTGTCCAGTACTTGGTGTACCCCACCATTCCGGCTTTCTGGAGTCTTTTCTTTCTCCTCTAAAAATACTTCTTTAACTCTCTTTGTGTGTGTGTGTGTGTGTGTGTGTGTGTGTGTGTGTGTGTGTGTGTGTGTGTGTGTGATAATTAAGTTGGAAGTAACACTACAACAAAGGAAGTTTTACAACCTGACAATTACGATCTTTATGCGTTTTAAGTAGCGTACATCACAAAGCATATACAGGGTGACCCAAAAATCTGGACACACACGATATATTATTTATATTCTGGTTTTTTTTTTCTTTGCAGCTACCGGAGTTACTGCATCGTGCTCATGTGAATCTTGCAAAGGGTGTTCAACTGTGCATCGCTGTCATGCCCCTATGGTTAACCTTCCTTTAATATTACATTGCGGTCATTTCCTTTAATAGCTAAATTGGAAATGAACGTCCTTGTATTATTAAGATTAATTCTTATTAACAATTATAATTTATGTAACATGGCCATGATAAGTTTAATTGGAGGTATAGTAACCTGCCTGCCGCCCGGTGTGCCGGTGTGTAGTTAGCCGTGATGTTTGATGGTTATACCCCCCCTTTCCCCCCCCCCCCCTTTATGTTCAACTACTCTACTGAGTGTTGGTGAGTCACGTCACGTGACCCACTTTACCTGTATGCTCAAGGTTGAGGGACGAGGAGTGAAGAAGTAGCAGCCAACGAGAACACTCCTGCTCATCTCTGGTAACTGGCCAAGGTTTATTAGCCGGCCTGGACATATTCTGTTTTATTCTGACTGCTTCCAACTAGGAAACAAGACTTTATACATTAAAGTAATCTCCATTTATATATGTTATATCTAGGATCTCCTCCTAATTGTCTGTTACAAAAAGCCTTATGTATATGTTGGATACTATAGAAGAAACATGTATTCTTAACTTATATACGATAATTCGTATATTATAACTGGCTTTTGTTATATTATGAATATACTTAATTAAAATTAGGCATTCCGGAAGATCATTATTATTACCCTAACCTCTCTGACCAAAATTTGTTATGCTCTAAAAAGAAGGAAATAGTTGTTACAATACTTGGAGTGTAACAAGTGGGGGCCTGTGTCCGGGATCATAACACTGAATTTCCTTTAAAATGAATGTAGAAATGGCAGAGAGGTTTGAAGATATAACAAAGGAGAAATTACAAAATTTGAAGCTTCAATCTTGTTGGCAATTAGCACGAAGCTTGGGCATAAAATACGACAGGCATTTCACTGCCCAGACAGTCAGATGTATGATACAGAATGTCCTTTTTCCAGATGAGCAGGATCCAGAGATCGAGAATGGAGAAGCAGATATTCCTTCCTTTTTGAATTCTTTTCTACAGACACCTGAGGCCGAAACTACGACGCTAACAACCCCTAATGGAGACGACGGACATGAACTTCCTGATACTCGGAAACGCTACGCTGCTACAACGACTCCAATTCCATCTCCAAGGACTATATGGGGAACAGAACTCCATCAGGCTAAAGAAACGGATCCAGGTAAACCATTTACAGATAGTTTTGAAACAGAACAAGAAGTCCTTTTGGATGATGAACACGTTCCACCTCAAATCTCTTTAGCCCTTTTGACTACTATTCAATCTAAGGAGAATTTTGAACGTCTAGAACGTATTTTATCGCTTCAAACCTCCTTTGTAGAAGCCCAGAGAAAGTTAAAAAGGGAGAATTTTGAACGTGAATCTTTGCTTTATGAACGGGAAGTACTGAGGAAGAAAAGAGAATCTAGTAATATGTATACAATCCCTTCATTTGACCTTGGTAAAGCAGCCTCTTTGATGCCTAAATTTACGGAGGATAATTTAGATTCATTTTTTTGAAGCATTTGAAAATCAGGCGAAGGTGATGCAATGGCCTCCTAAATATTGGGCTGCTTTAATACATTCATCTTTAATAGGAAAAGCCCAAACCATAACTGCAAACTTACCTTTTGAACAATATTCTGATTATACTCAGGTAAAAGATTGTCTTCTGAAAGCTTATGATTTATTACCTGTCAGTTATTTGAAGATGTTTAGAACTCTGAAGAAATATCCTCAGCAGTCTTGGGTGGACTTTGCCAGGGAAAAGCTCTCTGCTTTCGAGCGTTGGCGTAGGGCCGCGGGAGCCGCCTCAGTCGAGTCACTTTCCCAGCTGATGTTGCATGAAGATCTTTTTAAATATTTTCCAGAGAGGGTGCATACTTATCTTTTGACATTTCCCACTACTAACTTGTTAGATACTGCTGCCCACGCAGATCACTTTGAAATTTCCCATGCTATAACCACAGAAATGTCTAAGGCCCCGGAAAAGAAATCTACCTCCCAAGGTTTTAGTTCAAGATTGACGGCTAGGAAAGCTCCAGCTGGCGAACCTTTGAAGGTGTATTCAGACAAAAAACAGGTGACAAACGGCTCTTTCTCCAGACAGTATCCTAAAGATCAATTACCACTGTGCCTTTTTTGTAAAAAGTTAGGTCATAGACAGTCACAGTGTTGGCATAAACAGCGGGAAGATAAAACCCAACCAAGAGGGAGGTATCCTACCCAGGTAATAAATTCCTCTCGGAAGTATGAAACTCGGGATGATGAATCTCTACCTTTTCAGGCCTCCTCTAGCAGACCGTCTAATAGATGACTTTACCACGACAGTGCTTCAGAAGAAAAGGTCCGAGTAGCTATGGAACCCTACTTTTCCCAGGGGAAGTTCGGACTCTGTAAAGAGAGGTTAGTAAATATCACTACCTTTCGAGATACTGGCAGCTATCTCTCTTTATTAAGATCAAACCTGGTAAAGTTACCTACTAGTAGAGAACCCCGGCTAGACGTATTATTAGAGGCTTACGGAGGCACAATAATAAAGGTCCCTATTATAAGGATTTATGTAGAACTGCCTGGATATGTAGGCTGGATCAATGTGGGACTTTCAGATAAACCTTTCCCCATTGCCGGCGTGGATCTATTAATCGGGAACGAAATTGATCAATTGGAGATACCCAGAGAGCCTCTGGTTTTAGATAATCCTTGTGATGTAAATTATGCCTTAGAAGCCTCTGAGGCAGGGCTAGATTTATTTCCCCTTAATGTGGTCACCAGAGCCATGGCTAAGAACTCTAACAATTTGGATATTCAACAGCCTTTAGAAATGTCCGATGAATTAGGTTTGAACTTCCTGTTTAGCGAAGCAATTCAGTCGAGACCCACAGGTGACAAAGTTTTACCAGTCCCTGCGGACCTGGCTAGAAAATGTAATAAAGAAGAATTTCTTATAGCTCTAAAGGACGATAAAAGTTTAACCAATAAGGATAAAGAGGAAGGTTACCTTTTAGATGAAGACGGTTTTCTTTGGAAGAGAAATAATGATAATGATTTGAGTTCAAAAGGAAACTTGTTAGTGGTGCCATCGTCCTTACGTAATATGGTATTTGAACTAGCACATGATAATCCACTGGGAGGTCATTTAGGATCTCGTAAGACAGAGAAAAAGATAAGGAAATATTTTTTTTGGCCTCAGATGAGGACTTATATTGCTGACAAACTACGGAAATGCCACGTTTGTCAAATAATAGGCAAAACGGCGCACAATCCCGCGTCTGCCCCTTTACTTCCAATAAAATGTCCTGAAGAACCTTTTGAAAGATTAGTTATTGATTGTGTAGGACCGTTGCCCCGCACAAAAAGGGGTAACCAGTATATCTTCACCATCATAGATATGGCAACTCGGTATCCTGATGCTATCCCAATGTCCAAAATTAATTCCAGAAATATAGTAAGAGCTTTAATACGCTTCTTTGCTCAAGTAGGCATACCACGTGAAATTCAATCTGACCAAGGTTCTAATTTTACGTCTAAGGTTTTTAAAGAGGCTATGTCTCGATTAGGAGTAAGACAGATAATCTCTACAGCATATCATCCCCAGTCACAAGGAGTGCTAGAAAGATTCCACCAAACCCTTAAATCTACTTTACGTGCTTACTGTGAGCAATATTCTCGTGAATGGGACGAAGGTTTACCCTTTCTTCTCTTCGCCCTCCGTGAAGCTGAACAAGAAAGTACTAAATACTCTCCATTTGACTTGATTTTTGGACATCAGGTGCGAGGACCCCTAGCCATATTACGAGATTCTTGGATAGGGAAGAGAGGACCTCTTCATCCCAGTCCTCTACTTTGGAAAGAACCTCTCTCCAAATTAAAAAGCTTAGCTGCCGTGAATCTGTCAGAAGCTCAAGCCAAAATGAAGAAATCTTATGACCAAAAGGCTAAATCTCGTTCATTCTCTCCGAATGAATTAGTGTTAGTTAAAAACTTAATTCCAGGACATTCTTTAAAACCTAGATATTTGGGGCCATATGAAATAGTAGACAAAGAAAATGAGGTGAATTATCTGGTCCGTGAACCAGGACGTCGTAAGAAAATTAAGAGGTATCACATAGATAACTTAAAGAAGTACGAGTCTAGCCTTCTCCCTACTATTATTACCTCTATTCAACCTACATCCACTGAAATAAGGAATGACACTGTAAGTGAAGTAAGAGAATTTAGACTACATAATTCTGAAGTTTTAAAAGAACTAGACCATTTCCTGGAAGTTCTTCCTACCTCCCAAAAATCTCAAATCAAAGAGTTAATCACTAAATATAACTCCATCTTCAAAGATATCCCTACTCCTTGTACATTGGGTTTCCACGATATTGAATTGTTAGAAGATAGTCCAATAAAGCAATCCCCTTACCGGGTCTCTCCTGCTAAGCAAGAATTAATTCAACAAGAAATAAATACATTACTGGAATATAATTTGATAGAACCCAGTTGGACACCTTGGGCCTCTCCCTGTTTATTGGTCCCAAAACCCGATGGTACCGTACGCCTTTGCACGGATTACCGTAAAGTAAATTCAGTCACCAAACCAGATGGGTTTCCATTACCAAGGATTGATGATTTAATAGATGCTGTAGCCGGTGCCAACTTTGTGACCAGATTAGACTTGCTGAGAGGGTATTACCAGGTGCCGTTAACTCCTAGGGCCCAAGAGATTTCCGGGTTCGTAGTTAAGAACGGACTATTTACGTATAAGGTTATGCCTTTCGGCTTGTGTAACGCCGCCTCCTCTTTCCAGAGAATTATGAACATTTTAGTCCAACCCTTAGAAGGTGTAGAGGCCTACTTAGACGACCTGGTGGTTTTTAGTGATGACTGGCAGTCTCATTTAGAAAGATTAGAGCAACTACTGAAAGCATTGCAGAAATACAATTTCACTGTAAATTTACAAAAATGTGACTTTGGTAAAGCCCAGATTAAATATCTCGGTTTTAAAATAGGGAAGGGACTAGTAGCCCCCGACCAATTAAAGGTCCAAGCTATTTTAAATTTCCCGTCTCCTCAAGACAGGAAAGCCCTCCAACGATTTTTGGGGATGGCTACTTATTACAGGCGTTTTTGCCCAAACTTTGCTCAAGTTGCCTCCCCCCTGACTAGATTGACCAGTCCTAAATATAAATTTAATTGGGACGAGAATTGTGAACAAGCTTTTAAACGTTTAAAACGTTTCCTTTCCTCTGCCCCAGTATTGCGTGCACCCAATTTCCAAATTCCTTTCACCCTCCATGTTGATGCCAGTGATGTAGCTATAGGTGCTGTTTTATTGCAATCCTTCCAAAACGGTAATATTCTACATCCAATATGTTATTTTTCCTATAAATTGAAAGAATATCAAAGATCTTATTCAACTATAGAAAAAGAAGCCCTGGCTTTAGTGTTGTCCTTAGAACACTTTGACGTATACCTCGGTTATACTCCTCATGTGATAAATATTTACTCAGACCATAATCCTCTGACATTCATAAATTCTATGAAATCAAAAAATGTTAGAATATTACGCTGGGCTTTAAGGATCCAACCTTACCGGATCTCCATTTTTCACATAAAGGGTTCGAGCAACGTGTTAGCCGATGCTCTCTCTCGCTCCTAATATGGCTTAACTACGGAAATTCTTTGCAGTCAAGCAGTTTCTGGACCAGTTCTAGCAAGTGGATGACTAACCTTGGAATGATGTACCTCCATCCCTATACCAGCTGGTTGGTTTCTTCTACTCCATCAGCATCTTAAACGCCGAGATATTTGCTTGTGGGCCGGGGTGTCATGCCCCTATGGTTAACCTTCCTTTAATATTACATTGCGGTCATTTCCTTTAATAGCTAAATTGGAAATGAACGTCCTTGTATTATTAAGATTAATTCTTATTAACAATTATAATTTATGTAACATGGCCATGATAAGTTTAATTGGAGGTATAGTAACCTGCCTGCCGCCCGGTGTGCCGGTGTGTAGTTAGCCGTGATGTTTGATGGTTATACCCCCCCTTTCCCCCCCCCCCTTTATGTTCAACTACTCTACTGAGTGTTGGTGAGTCACGTCACGTGACCCACTTTACCTGTATGCTCAAGGTTGAGGGACGAGGAGTGAAGAAGTAGCAGCCAACGAGAACACTCCTGCTCATCTCTGGTAACTGGCCAAGGTTTATTAGCCGGCCTGGACATATTCTGTTTTATTCTGACTGCTTCCAACTAGGAAACAAGACTTTATACATTAAAGTAATCTCCATTTATATATGTTATATCTAGGATCTCCTCCTAATTGTCTGTTACAAAAAGCCTTATGTATATGTTGGATACTATAGAAGAAACATGTATTCTTAACTTATATACGATAATTCGTATATTATAACTGGCTTTTGTTATATTATGAATATACTTAATTAAAATTAGGCATTCCGGAAGATCATTATTATTACCCTAACCTCTCTGACCAAAATTTGTTATGCTCTAAAAAGAAGGAAATAGTTGTTACAATACTTGGAGTGTAACAATCGCTAACAGTGGACAACATAATGAAGATATTATTCATGATAATTATTGCATAATTATTACAAAAAAGAAATTCCGCATGTGTCCAGACTTTTGGGTCACCCTGTACGTTTCTGTATATCATACACAGCTTTTGCACTTATGAGAGTACAGTTTTACAGTTTTCTCAGTTTTTCTCACCCTCTGTAATCATAGCATCGCGTGTGAGGGACTCGAACTCTTTCACTAAAGAAACCCAGATAGCTGTTTATCACAAGAGCACTGCGCAATTAACCATCTTTTTTTTTTTTTTGGTCCAGGACAACCTTTGTTTCTGCAGTGACATTTATGACCTATTCACTACCCAGGAAATACAATGTAATCCGAGTGAGTGGAGGCTTAAGCTTGGTGTCATCAACTGGTCGAGGTAATAAACATAAATCATCCAGCATTCGAATACCTGTTAGAAATATTCCCAGAAGTAAGCGAAGACGGAATTATTCCTGATGTATCTGAAGAGTCATAAACGATCCAACTCATGGATGACAATTTTTTTTTCACTTAACATTGAATGACTTGGAGTTAGCAACTTGGCAGACAGAGACGTTAACTACCAGACACTGGTAGATCAACTGCTGCAAAGTTGGCAAAGACTTGAATGCAGCACATCGCTCAAACTGCAAATCTTTCACTTTATTTTCCTGATAATCTCTCTGACGTGTGATGAATATGGAGAAAAATTTCATTAAGATGTTAAAGTAGTGGAAACACGTAAATAGAGTCTTATAATGTTTGCTGATTCCAGCTGGACCTACACCAGCCATGCAAGACCTACACACGACTGAGGCTAGATTAACATTTTTAACATGCTAGTACTTGTCACTTTGATATACTTATAAAAATTTGTTTTCTTCCTTCACTAGTTCTATAAGTTTAGTGTCAACGTGATGAAATAAAGCTTTAAAACACTCTTAAAACACTTTATTATATGCTACACAAAACATCATTTTAGTAATCTTAACTAGTTAAGTTGATTTAGTGAGTTGGACCACAGATAGTACACATACTGTATATTTTTTCAAATTTAAATGTTGTTATACAATGTTACTTATGCTATACCACCACAAATTGACATCAGTGAACATAAACATTAACATTTACCTCATCTCTGCCACTTCTAACGCACTCCGCCCTCTGCTCTCCCACCTTTCTTATCTCCCAGGCTCCTCCACTCCTTCATCGCTTACCTGAGAGAGTCAAAACATTTTTACTGAAAATTATATATATTTAATATATTTAATATATTTTATTATATGGTACAAAAGCTTTAAGAGATACATTGCTGATACAAAGATGGCACACAGTATATGAGGTGTGAGAGATACATGTCTAGTACATATTGTTGTGTGTTTGTCACTGATTATAATGCGAAAATCTCTGAACAGCAGCGCTGAGTCGCTGGAACAGAAAACTAGCTGCCCTGGGATCCCTAGTTACCCTGATGAGTCTTTTGCCTAGCTCCTTAAGGAACTTAGATGCACTCTCTTCCCATGAGCCAAGGGTCTCTGAGCCTATGGGAGCAAACATATAATGATGGACAAGTTCTCTTCATTTTCTAGGCTTTTAGGACTCCCTTAAGCTGGCAGCTGCCCCTCCTTCCTCCCTGGTATATTGGAGATAGGTATCAGCCAAGGTAGATGCACACGTATAGTCCCACACCACCTGCTTGCCGTCTGTCCAGGCTTGAAGGGTGATACCATCTGGACGCTTCTAGCTGCCATCAGGTCTGCATAGTTGGGGTGGCTTCCTTACTGGTGGGCATCTAGCTGTTGTGGTGCTCCTCTTGATAATGTTATTAACCTCCTCATGTCTTGCAATCTTTCCCTCGGATTTACGACACACAAGACCATGGTACCCGATTCGGTCTGCTGCTTCATTTCCACAAATAGACCTGTGTTCGGCGAGAATACTGGCGACAAGTCGAAGGGCAACACCAATTCGGATGGTCTATGGGTCGAGGCGTGTGCCAAGGCTGGAGTTGGGAGCAGCCAACAGATTATATATATATATATTATATATATATATATATATATATATATATATATATATATATATATATATATATATATATATATATATATATACATGTAACTACGGACGAGTGGTATTGATTAATAACAACACTGCGCTAGCCAAGGATTCGAACCCATGTTGTACTGGCCTGCCTCATGGTAAACGAGAACCACATGACGCTTTAAACCACAGGACCACCCAACCCTACAAAAATGGCGCAGCCAGCAATGCTAGCTGTTGGGCCGCCATCCGAGGGCATACGGAGGCACTAAGCTAATTTCATTCTCATCCCTGTTTGGTATACTAGCCTCACGAGCAGTATTTATATATTATTGTAACCACGGACGAGTGGTATTGATCAATAACAACACTGCGCTAGCCAAGGGTTCGAACCCATGTTGAACTGGGCTAGTACACCAAACAGGGATGAGAATGAAATTAGCTTAGAAGCTCCCACACCTCCGTATGCCCTTGGATGGCGGCCCAACAGCTAGCATTGCTGGCTGCGCCATTCTTGTAGGGTTGGGTGGTCCTGTGGTTTAAAGCGTCATGTGGTTCTCGCTTACCACAAGGCAGGCCAGTACAACATGGGTTCGAATCCTTGGCTAGCGCAGTGTTGTTATATATATATATATATATATATATATATATATATATATATATATATATATATATATATATATATATATATATATATAAACAAGTCAGCCGTCTCCCACCGAAGCAGAGTGGCCCAAAAAGAAAGAAAATCCCCAAAAAGAAAATAATTTCATCATTCAACATTTTCACCTCGCACATAATCACTGTTTTTGCAGAGGTGCTCAGAATACAACAGTTTAGAAGCATATACGTATAAAGATACACAACATATCCCTCCTTTAAAGTGCAGGCATTGTACTTCCCATTTCCAGGACTCAAGTCCGGCTATATAAAAATAACCGGTTTCCCTGAATCCCTTCACTAAATATTACCCTGCTCACACTCCAACAGCTCATCAGGTCCCAAATACCATTCGTCTCCATTCACTCCTATCTAACACGCTCAGGCACGCTTGCTGGAAGTCCAAGCCCCTCTCCCACTAAACCTCCTTTAGCCCCTCCCTCCAACCTTTCCGAGGACGACCCCTACCCTGCCTTCCTTCCCCTACAGGTTTATACGCTCTCCATGTCATTCTACTTTAATCCATTCTCTCTAAATGACCAAACCACCTCAACAACCCCTCTTCAGTCCTCTGACTAATACTTTTATTAACTCACACCTCCTAATTTTCACACTCCGAATTTTCTGCATAATATTTACACCACACAGGACATCTCCACTGCCTCCAACCGCCTCCTCGCTGCTGCATTCACAACCCAAGCTTCACACCCATATATGAGTGTTGGTACTACTATACTTTCATACATTCCCTTCTTTGCCTCCATAGATAATGTTGTTTGGCTCCACATATACCTCAACACACCGCTCACCTTATTTCCTTCATCAATTCTATGGTTAACCTCATCCTTCGTAAATCCTTCCGCTGACACGTCAACTCCCAAATATCTGAAAACATTCACATCTTCCACACTCCTCTCCAATTTGATATCCAATTTTTCTTTATCTAAATCATTTGATACCCTCATCACCTTACTCTTTTCTATGTTCACTTTCAACTTTCTACCTTTACACACACTCCCAAACTCGTCCACTAACCTTTGCAATTTTTCTTTAAAATCTCCCATAAGCACAGTATCATCAGCAAAAAGTAACTGTGTCAATTCCCATTTTGTATTTGATTCCCCATAATTTAATCCCACCCCTCTCCCGAACACCCTAGCATTTACTTCTTTTACAACCCCATCTATAAATATATTAAACAACCATGGTGACATTACACATCCCTGTCTAAGACCTACTTTTACCGGGAAATAGTCTCCCGCTCTCACATTATCAAGGAACTTGATAATGTGAGAAGTCATGAAAGCAAAGCGCTTGGAATTTCACTATTTTTTCACAGTGGTGGTTCTGCATATTGTGATATCTCTTTATTGTGATCTTATTGCATATATATATATATATATATATATAATATATATATATATATATATATTATATATATATATATATATATATATATATATATATATATATATATATATATATATATATATATAATGTCGTGCCGAATATGTAAAACTGGTCAATTAGCAAGAACTCATTTAAAATTAAGTTCTTTCTGAAATTTTCTCTTATACGTTTAAAGATATATTTTTTTCATTAATGTTGATGTAAAAAATTATAATTTTGCACCAAAAGGAACTTAAAAAACTTACCTAACCTTATTATAACAAAAACAATTTATTTTAGCCTAACCTAACTAAATATATTTTAGATTTGTTTACAGTAATTTAATATTAAACAAACACTGAAATACATTTTTTTTGTTAGGTTCAGAAAGATTTTGGCGAGATTATTGCATACACAAATTTTCACTTGTCCTATATGGTAAAATGAGCTTTGCTATTTAAGCCAAGATCGCAAGTTCTGCCTATTCGGGACGACATATATATATACATATATATATATATATATATATATATATATATATATATATATATATATATATATGTCTTGCCTAATAGGTAAAACTAACGATTTTGGCTTAAATTGCAACGCTCTTCTTGCCGAATAAGACAAGGGAAAATTTGTGTATGCAACAATTTCGTAAAAATCATTCTGAACCTAACGAAAAAATATATATTTAATTGTGCTTGTTTATTATTAAATTATTATAAACTTATCTAAAATATATTTAGTTAGCTTAGGCTAAATTAAATTGCGCTTGTTATAATAAGGTTAGCTAAGTTTTCTAAAGTTCTTTTGGTACAAAATTATTAATTTTTACATTAACATAATGAAAAAATATATCTTTAAACGTATAAGAGAAAAATTTTGAAAGGACTTCATTTTAAATGAGTTCTTGCTAATTGACCAATTATATATTATATATATATATATATATATATATATATATATATATATATATATATATATATATATATATATATATTAGTTTTAATAGTTATCACGTTCCTTATATATATACTGTCATTCAGTGAAGAAGCAGTTTGAACAAGGGAATTTCTTCCATTCTCTCCCAAATTTATATTCCAATTAATACTGAAAATCTTTGACACTAGCGTTCAAACTCCAGAAAATTAGCAGCAAATTTAAGTTTTGCATCAAGAAACCCAAAATTAAGGACCAGAGACAAAATATCCTAATCAGACCTAGTTAGATTTTTTGTTTTTAGAAAATTTTATTTAGTTCAATCTTAAATGAAAATACCTGAACTTTCTAGTTTTTAATGGGCCTCTTTTACAAATTTTGATTTATCTGTAATAGAGTTAATTGACTCTTAAAACAAATAATTTCAAACAATGAAATTCTAATACTCAAAAAAAAATTAATATCCCCCTCCCCCCAAAAAAAAATTATATCGGAATGTCTTTTATTAGAAAGTTTGATTTTTTCTTTAATTTTCCATCATAAAAGTTTATTTTGCCAGGACTTAATTAACACAAAGAAGTAGATAAAAAATTTGAGGAATTTCAATTCTTGTCTCTTAAGTTTATATTTTCTCCAGTTTCCGACATTAATTAAGCGTTGATTCACCGCACCATGAGATAATTATACCAGTAATTGAGATTCCACGAGGCAACCAAAGCTTCACTGCCAAGCTTCACTGCCAAGCTTCACTGCTGACAGGGGGATCAAAGCCACCAAGACTGTAGTCACGAGGGAGCTCAAGCTTCACTGCTGACAGTGGGATCAAAGCCACCAAGACTGTAGTCACGAGGGAGCTCAAACTTCACTGCTGACAGTGGGATCAAAGCCACCAAGACTGTAGTCACGAGGGAACCCAAGCTTCACTGCTGACAGTGGGATCAAAACCACCAAGACTGTAGTCACGAGGGAGCTCAAGCTTCACTGCTGACAGTGGGATCAAAGCCACCAAGACTGTAGTCACGAGGGAGCTCAAACTTCACTGCTGACAGTGGGATCAAAGCCACCAAGACTGTAGTCACGAGGGAACCCAAGCTTCACTGCTGACAGTGGGATCAAAACCACCAAGACTGTAGTCACGAGGGAACCCAAGCTTCACTGCTGACAGTGGGATCAAAGCCACCAAGACTGTAGTCACGAGTGAACCCAAGCTTCACTGCTGACAGTGGGATCAAAACCACCAAGACTGTAGTCACGAGGGAACCCAAGCTTCACTGCTGACAGTGGGATCAAAGCCACCAAGACTGTAGTCACGAGTGAACCCAAGCTTCACTGCTGACAGTGGGATCAAAGCCACCAAGACTGTAGTCACGAGGGAGCCGAAGCTTCACTGCCAAGCTTCACTGCCAAGCTTCACTGCTGACAGTGGGATCAAAACCACCAAGACTGTAGCCTAATAAAGACACAAGATTTAGTGGTAATAAAATACTTAAATTTTTGAGAGTGTATTTGTCTTGTATTATATACATTAGCGGTATGAAGAAATTGTATATGAATGAAATAACTGTAATATATTTTTTTGTGATGTAACAATGGTCAATGTGGAGTGATTAAGACCCGTTGTGACCTTTGTAATGCTGCGTTACCGTTCACAGGTTGAGCACGGAGGTGCACAGTGCACTAGTCGCTCACAGGTTGAGCACGGAGGTGCACAGTGCACTAGTCGCTCACAGGTTGAGCACGGAGGTGCACAGTGCACTAGTCGCTCACAGGTTGAGCACGGAGGTGCACAGTGCACTAGTCGCTCACAGGTTGAGCACGGAGGTGCACAGTGCACTAGTCGCTCACAGGTTGAGCACGGAGGTGCACAGTGCACTAGTCACTCACAGGTTGAGCACGGAGGTGCACAGTGCACTAGTCGCTCACAGGTTGAGCACGGAGGTGCACAGTGCACTAGTCGCTCACAGGTTGAGCACGGAGGTGCACAGTGCACTAGTCGCTCACAGGTTGAGCACGGAGGTGCACAGTGCACTAGTCGCTCACAGGTTGAGCACGGAGGTGCACAGTGCACTAGTCGCTCAGGCGGCACAACTTAAGGACTTGTCACTTATGTAGTGTTTTTCCCAGGCGTATTCCATCCATCCTTCTGTCCCTCCTGTCGTCTCTCATGATTGTATTACCTCAAGGGAATAAGATACAGAGAAAAATATCGAGAAGGGCTCTCGATCTCGATCCAAGGAAGCGGGATTGTCAACCCTTTCTTTTATCGATCCAGATTATCTCTTATGTCATCCTACCAGTTTACCGCTTCCACCTGATTAAAATAAAATAATCCATATCTTGATTTGCCTGTTTGAAGCCAGTGACATCTGTTTCTCTCTTTGGACGTCGTTTTTCTCTACTGCTACAGAATGTATGAATCTGTTGATCCTAGATTCAGAGATCATCACAACAGTGTTATTATTAACTGATACTAAGTGCTACTATTAAATAATGGTAAATGATAGGCTGGATAACTAGAGCCATCAAAACAAGAGATGCCAAGCCAGTGACGACATTCTAAGTCACTCGTTCTCTCTTGACTGGAGTATTGCCGTACATTTTGAATGATTTAAGGGAGTGATCGGAAATTAAACCTTCGTTCAGGGATCATAAAAATGCATCCGTAGTTCACTGCGCCACAGACAAGACATCAACATCCGCATGTTAATTCAGTGTAAACAGCCGTCTTAGGGTGTGTTTGCACTTGTGACGTCAATTGCTGACCAGAAAAGAAAAATTAACTGGATTGTTGTTGTTGCGTTGCAGCTTTGCTCAGACCTCTATAACAACAATTGTCCTCAAATATTTGTTAAGTTATACCATGAATTAAGGAAAGATCCTGGACTTCACCTCACGAAAGCAGACAAAGCAAATGCCATAGCAATTGTGGACAAGGTAGATTATAGGGGAAAAAATAAACGATATTTGGAGACAGGGAAACCCACGCGTCTCTTAATCACATAGATGACCAGTTGGTATATTATTTAACACACTGAAGATGACAAGCTTTTGGATAAATAATAGACGGCGTGTAAAACAAGCTTTTAGTGTGGAAAAAAAAGCAATAACGTTTTGCTCTGGGTAGATATTTAGCAAACCTTAACTCGATGACGCTCAGCTCAGTCTGAAACATAGACGAATGGTTCACAGAACCGACAAGATGATAAATAAAACATGTACAACACTTGGGTATCTATACTGTGCAGCGAAACGTTTCCACAACAAGGATAGATACCCAAGTGTTGAACATGTCTAATTTATCAAAAATCCGAAACGTTGTAACAGAATTCTTGCTGTGCACCTGTCTGTTCCTCAGCGACACTGTTGAAAAAGGTTCAACAGTGATGGTGAAAGTTGTGTGAACAAACTGGCAAGAAACAAAAGAGCGGAAAGACAAGTTGAACGATACCGTCAACCTGAGGAGCAGGACTCTCTCTGGGCAACGCTTAAGACACTTTCATTAAGCAACGTTTCGGCCGTGGTAACAAGAACTAGAACGTTTCCTAATAAAAAAATGACTGAAACGCTTGCACACGTGCCCTTTTCCTCGCTAAAAAAAAAAAACAGAGAATCGAGGAAAATAAGAAAAACTGGTGAAAATAATCGTCATGCGAACTAATGGATATTAGGAGGATTTAAATACTTCCAGACTTAAATACATCTACTTGATATATTACGAACCAGTTGACAGACCAAGAAATACAATATATAGAATAGGGAAATGCTGGAAAAAAATGAATACACGAATTAGGAAAATATAAATCGAGTGAAAACTGTTCATATGCAATCTAGCAAATTGCAGAAATTGTCAAAAACAATAAAGATATAATAACTGTAAGTTATATAAGAAATGATAGAGATAGAACAGTGATAATCTTTGGTACAGAAGAACATTAAATAACATGCAGGTTAATGAGATAAACGAGAAGAACACTGAACGTAAGATGTTTTCGTGACCGTGTAGCAAATTATGGAATAGTAGGCGACTATGTAGAAGGAAAAGAAACAGATCTATATCGATCATACTTACAAAGGTAAAGTACGAGAAAGAAATTCTGAGGATGAGGAGAAGGACTCGACCACAGTGACTCGAGAACATTTATCTTTATTAGGAAAGATCTGCTAAAGAGTTATATAAAGTGCAGAGGATGGTCTTGCTTAAACATAGAAAAATAAAGTATAAAGTAAGTACAGAGATGCTTCCAAATGTTTTCCAGAGTTAAGAAAAACGCAAAACTCAGAATGTTTTCCTTGGCAGATTTATAGACAAAAACAAGATACGACTAATCTCACAAATTCGTAAGAAATACGGGAAAGATAAGGAAGACTTTTTTTTTTTGGGGGGGGGGGGGAGGGTGGTA
Source organism: Cherax quadricarinatus (assembly GCF_038502225.1). Taxonomy (NCBI): domain Eukaryota; kingdom Metazoa; phylum Arthropoda; class Malacostraca; order Decapoda; family Parastacidae; genus Cherax; species Cherax quadricarinatus. The sequence goes on from NC_091348.1 coordinate 7,010,437, forward strand.
TACCAAGAGGAAAAAGAGTTAGTAACTATTGCAGACTACGAGAAAAATGTAGAAAATATACTAGGATATTTTATTTTACAAAGACAGTACTGGTTAGCAGGAGTTGGGTTTCAAGAGAAGGTCGTCAGTGCTTTAATATTTATTGCTGCCCAGAGTCCTTTATTATTGGTGACTATATGTTGTGTTTCCTGGTGTTGTTTACGTACATATTTCTGACAGGAAAAACACTATTTGACAAAGGAAAAACCCAGTTTTAGTTCTGCGATGTAACATGACCTCTGCAGCTAGAATAAAGAGGCCAAGTGACATGGAGTGTTGATGTTGCTTCTCTGGCTTTATTGTATAGTCAATGCGAAATTAAGTTAATGAAAGTCTGCTCATTATTCACTTCCTGGTAATATGTATAGACCTCTTATTTATTAGTATTCACTGGAACCTGTACACAGAACCAATGTCAAAATACATTGGTTCTGTTTGAGTGGTTGAAGCAACCAAGAGTGACCTGAAGCAGTGATAATGTGAACTCTCAGAGCTCAATCATTATTTACTAAGATTTTAAAGAGTACAAAGTCTAACTTGTTTTGTACTTAAACTTTATTGGTGTCAAGAGTTGTTTCATTATTTTTTATTCAAAGAGAGAAAATTAAAGATAACGTGTAACGAGTCTTACTTTTTTTGTAGCAGGTGAAAAGTGAGGGTCGTTCGTGTGTTCCAATATAAATGTCACTTATTTTTATTAGGTAGAGTAATTTAGTTCTGCCTGAGGTGTGTGTGTGTGTGTGTGTGTGTGTGTGTGTGTGTGTGTTGTTGTTGTTATTGTCGTGTTTCAACTACTGGTTTTGTCTTTCCACTTTTAACTGACTGTTAATAGTAGGATCTAAGCCCTTGAGGCCCCATTATGTCTGCTTCTGCAAAGCAATATTTAGAAGCTATTCGCTTCTCTTTCAAGTTGAATACTTTTGTTTTTGCTACTCTTACACTGAGGAAGTACTTTCTATCATCCCCGTTATTCCTCTCATATCAAATAATCTTTTCTTGTCAACCCTGTCAGTGCTTGTATCATGTACGTTATGACCATATGTAGAAATCGACATGAGGGTCAGTTTTCTTTGGTATAATTTACCTCACCTCCGGTACTCAAACCTGGCTGAAAGTCTTTCTTGGTCCTTTGTCGCACATTCTGTGATATGCATGACGTACGTAGTTTCTTGAACGACGTTTTACTTTCATAAGTGAAGACAGAATTCGTAATAACCATGGTTACGTGGTAGATACTAGTTCTGTAATATTTCCTTTCTAATTAAGACGGCCTATTCTGAGACTGGGTCGCAGGGGCGATGATTCACTCAACCAGCAACGGTTATAAGACATATTCTTTCAGATGCCTGAAGTTCTTTCATTTCTCCATTAGTACTCGGTTGCAGGATACCTTCCAGGGTCCTAATTTTCTTTAAAAAAAAAAAAAACCAGTTACCCGTGTGAAGAAGTGACAGAAACAGAGCTAAGATCATGGCGATCAGTCTTTAGTGTTTATAGTAATAACAGAGTAACAGTCAGTCTAAATTCAATTAGCATTATTTAGCCCAAATTAAATATATATTATAATGTCGTTGTGTTCAGACTGATTTTCGCGGAGTTACTGTAAAAAAATTAATTTAAGTTTGCGTGTTTAGCAGAAAGATCGTTGCTCAATGCACCAAGAGTGCAAACTCTCTGAAAAGTACAGCGGCTACACCTGGTGTGCTTGGGCCACCTTGCGCGTGGTCCACCTGGTGTGTGTGGTAAGATAAGATAAGATAAGATTTCGTTCGGATTTTTAACCCCGGAGGGTTAGCCACCCAGGATAACCCAAGAAAGTCAGTGCGTCATCGAGGACTGTCTAACTTATTTCCATTGGGGTCCTTAATCTTGTCCCCCAGGATGCGACCCACACCAGTCGACTAACACCCAGGTACCTATTTGCTGCTAGGTGAACAGGACAACAGGTGTAAGGAAACGTGTCGAATGTTTCCACCCGCCGGGAATCGAACCCGGGCCCTCCGTGTGTGAAGCGGGAGCTTTAGCCACCAGGCCACCGGGACACCTGGTCTACCTGGTATGTGTGGTCCACCTGGTGTGTGTAGTCCACCTGGTGTGTGTGGTCCACCTGGTGTGCGTGGTCCACCTGGTGTGTGTGGTCTACCTAGTGTGCGTGGTCCACCTGGTGTGTGTGGTCTACCTGGTGTGCGTGGCCCACCTGGTGTGTGTGGTCTATCTGGTGCGCGTGGTCCATCTGGTGTGCCTGGTCCACTTGGTGCGACTGGTCCACTTGATGTGCCTGGTCCACCTAGTGTGCCTGATCCACCTGGTGTGCGCGGTCTGGTGTGCGTGGTCCAGCTACGCCGTGGTAGCCCCCGGGTCATCCTGACCGACCACGAGATATTAGATTCCAATCATGAGTGATTTCCGCTTCATTCTTGTTACTAGAACCTTCACCCAGCACCCAGACGCACACATTTACTGCCACTGCTGCCTTTTAGATTACACATATATAATTTTTGGCATAAATTTGATCAGAGCCTATAATATCCTCAACCTTTTATATCAGTGGTAATAATAGTCAGATGTATTGTCTTCCCAGTAATGGTTCTTAAAGAGAGGTTCAGAAACCACAGTAGATTAGGTTTTGAGTGGGTCTGCGATGGTGTCTGTTGAGACGACATGATACGCTGGCTCAGTGAGTTTTCATTATTTCTCAATTAGCAATAGTGTTTTGTAACTGTGTGTGTGTGTGTCTTGATACCTCTGACCTATACCTTGGATGGGTTTCGAGGGCTTTCCTGCTCCCGGACTCGGCCCTGGGCAGGCTGGTCTGGTTCTTGCCTGGTCAACGATGCTGTTAATATTGGCAACCCACTAGCTCACACATCCATCAAAGCCTGGTTGATCTGGCACTTGGTAGGGACACTTGTCAAGTTTTTTCATTAAGAGTTACATTTGTTCAGTGTTTCTGATATCCTCTTCTAAGATGTTAAAAAAAAAGTCTGGCACCACGGATGTTGATGTAGTGTTCTCTTATTATGCCCACAGCACTCCGCTTTTTCATTAGGTTTGTTCTGCATTTTCTCTCATGTCTTACTCTGGTAAGTTATTGTTATGGCAGTGTGCAGATTTGGACATAGACCTCTCAAGTATCTTTATATATATTATGTATCTCCTTTGCTCCAGTGATTTAAATGCCTTTCTTTGTTTTATTGGGCAGTAAATGAGCTCTCATATCTTTCCTGCCCTCATAAAGCTCTGATATCTCTCATGTCCTGAACGGAGCCGTGTTGCTTTCGTTTTATTTGATGATTCTTTTGGGGTTTGTGTACGGTGAACCTTTTAAGTTCTCCATTCTTTCCATGTCAGCTGGAACTTGTCATCATCGAACGTAATGATATTTTCTACTTCCCCTGGAAGACTGCAGTTTTCGATATCTTCTATTGAGACGATTTTCGTGCTTGTTGTGGTATTAACCACAAATGATGATGAGAAACAGTTACGAGTGTTTTTATCTATATCTGTAATGAGAATAAAAAGCAGTAGATGCGCCAGGACTGTGTCTTGGTGCACTGAGCTCTTTACCTTGGTGATCCTGGATTTTGCTCTGTTTACTCTTTGTGCTCTATATGTTAGAAAGCTGAATATCCCCTTACCTACTTATCTCGTTATATCCATCGTTTTTATTTTGTGTGGAAATGCCCCAGATCGCATTTGTCAAATGCCTTTGCAAAATCTGTGTATGTATCCGCACTTTAATTTTCTTCTAGACTCTGTAATTCTACCAAACTGGATGACTAGTTGTGACAAGTATGGTCGACCTTCTGTAAATCCCTGTTGGCTTTGGTTGTCCAGACACTACTGTTCCAAAAAAAATGGTGTCTCATTGCTCTTTCACAGACTTTTATAATATAGGATATTAGGACTACTGGGTTGTAATTTTTGGTTAGTACTCTACTGCCTCCTAAATGCAAAGGGGATATGTCTGCATTCTTTACGATCTCTGGGTGATCATGCTAGTAGTAATTTGGACTTCTTTATATATTATAAGGAATTCCACGAATCTGGTCCAGGAGCTGCATGAGTAGGCATGCTTTCTATTTCTATTACGAATTCTACGGGATTGGTGCTTTTAGTATATTAATTTCAGAGGTAGTGAAAATAAAAATTTATTTTCTCTACCCCGTTCTTTGTTTAGCGGTTTTGTCAACATTGATTCATAATTTTTTATAATTTCACTCGTATCCTTTTCATCGTCAGTGTATGAACCTCCTGTGATTAATCGTAAGAATCTACAAGTAGTTCTTAACTTTAATTTTTGCGTATGTGTGTAGAAATTATTCTGGACGGGTTATTGATCTTTTTGTTCTCCTTCTGGTGCGACAGCTTAAGTTTTTGTTCTGTCTCGGCAATCTCTCAGCTAAGATTATCTTTCCTTCGTTGTGAAATATTTATATTTTCATGCAGTTCGGTAACCCTCTTTCTTCTGTTCATTTTTCTACTCTCTTTCTATATTTGATCTTTTACTTTTTATCAGGGGTACATGTGGGAAAGAAGCTTATGGCGCTGTTTCGGTCCGACTTAGACCATTAATTGGTCACACACTAACACACTAAGATAAGGGAGCCTTCTCGTATATACTGGCTCCCTTACCTTCGTGTATCAGTGGTACACATTTAATGCATTCCTTGTTTGCTTCTGTGTTAAGCTTTTCAAAGCACTTGTGAGGGTTCAGAGTATTCAGTGCTCTGATTGTCAATGCTCTGATTGTTGAAGTTAAATTTACTGAACACCCCGTATCGTATATCATTACTGGAGTTCCCTATCTCAGAGTTTATACTCGTTTGACCCTCTATGATATTGTGGTCAGAGTATATTGTGTTGGTGATTGTTGCTCTGGTTAGTTTTTTGTTGCTCGTGAAGATCAAATCGAGTGTATTCTCGTTTTTAGTGGAATCTGTTATCAGTTGGTTCAGAGCAAACTTTTCACAAAGCCCCATCAGTTCTTTTATATGAAGAAACTAATTACATGCTTGCAGGAATTATTTCAGGTGGAACATAATGATCTACAACCTTCCATTTCATGTTTGAGTGGCTGGAATCTCCAAGGAGGACAATATTTTGTGCTGGATTTTCAAGACTATCAAGGAAGCTGTCTACCTTCATTATCTGATCCATGAATTCCTCAGCCGTTGCGCACAGTGGTTTATATACAAGTATAATTAATACATTTCTATTTTTCACTTTAATGCCTTGAACTTCTATTGCATCATTTGAAGAATTTATCAATTCCGTGCAACAATATATATCTTTCACATAGTTATACTTCTCCCTGTGACCTTTTAATTCTGTCACATTATATATATATATATATATATATATATATATATATATATATATATATATATATATATATATATATATATATATATATTGTAGCTTTTTATTATCATTGTCACTCTACAAAACATCCCGTGTATGTGTTTCTGTGAATGCTCTAAACACCGCATTCGTGTCTGTGAGGAGGCCACTAATACAGCTAACTTCATTGTTTGATTTCGGATGGGTGTGAGTGTTCATGTGTATGTGCATGCATATGTATATTCACCTATATTTGATTGCAGAGGTTGAGGCTCAGCTCCTGACCCCGCCTCTTCACTGATCGGTATTATGTCCCCTCTCTTCCGGCTACAAGAGCCATGTCGTATCTCTTTTTAGAACTATGTATGGATCTTGCCTTCAATACATCACTCTCCAAATTGGTACACTTCCTTACAACTCTGTGACTGATGAAATACTTCCTAACATCCTTATGACTCTTCTGATTTTTCAACTTCCAGTTATGACCCCTTGTTGTTGTGTCCCATTTCTGAAATATTCTGTTGCTATCCACCTTTTCCATTCCTCTCAGTATTTTATATGTTGTTGTCATAGCTCCCCTGTCCCTCCTGTCCTCCAGTGTCGTCAGGTTGAATATCCTTAACCTCTTCTCATAGGACATGCCCCTTTGCTTCAAGACTAGTCTTGTTGTAAACCTTAGCACTTTCTCTAATTTCTTAACGTGCCTGAGCAGGTGTGGGTTTCATGCTGATGCTACATACTCCAACATAGGCTTGACGTACACGGTGTACAGTGTCTTGAAGGAGTTCATACTCAGGTGTCGAAACGCTGTTCTTAGGTTTGTCATGCGCTCTTATGCTGCAACAGATATTTGGTTGATGTGCGCCTCAGGAGATGTGCTCGGTATGCTATTCACCCCAAGATCCTTTTCCGTGAGTGAGGTTTGCAGCTTTTGGCCTCCTAGCATGTACTCCGTCTGCGGTCTTCTTTGACCTATCCCCAGCTTCATGACTTTGCACTTGGTGGGGTTAAATTCCAAGAGCCAATTGTTACACCAGGCTTGCAGCTTGTCCAGATCCCATTGTAGTCCTACCTGATCCTCATCCGCTTGAATTTTCTGCATCAGCTTCACATCGTCTTGAAACAGACTCCTCTGAATCTATCCCTTCCATCATGTCATTCACATATACCAGAAACAGCACCGGCCCTAGGACTGACCCTCGTGGAACCCCGCTCGTCACAGTCGCCGACTCTGACACCTCGTCACGTACCATCACTCGTTGTTTCCTTCCTGTCAGGTATTCCCTGATCCTTTGCTATGCCTTTCCTGCTATTCCTGCCTCCTCTAGCTTTTGCACTAATCTCTTGTGCAAAATTGTGTCGAAAGCCTTCTTACAGTCTAAGAAAATACAGTCTACCCACTTCTCCTGTCTTCTGTGCCTTTTCGTGTGTGTGCGTATTCACCTATTTGTGCTTCCAGGGGTCGAGATATAGCTCTTGGTCAAGTCTCTTCGCTGATCGCTACTAGGGCCACTCTCTGCTCCATGAGTTTTATCGTACCTCTTCTTAAAGCTACGTATGGATCCTGCTTCCACAAAAATCACTCTACAGATTGGTCTACTTCCTGACAACTCTATGACTGAAGAAAGAACTAACAATATTCCTATGACTCATCTGAGTTTTCAACATCTAGTTATGACCCCTTGTTGCCGTGCCTCATCTCTGAAACATTCGCTTATTATCCACCTTGTCAATTCCACTCAGTATTATACGTGTTTTCATCACTGTAATAAAGTTGGTAGAATTACCGACAATATGTAAAGTAAAAGGACACTAGTGCAACTAATGTGACATTTTATTGTGGCAACGTTTCGCTCTCCAGGAGCTTTGTCAAAGGCTTGACAAAGCTCCTGGAGAGCGAAACGTTGCCACAATAAAATGTCACATTAGTTGCACTTGTGTCCTTTTACTTTACATGTTTTCATCATGTTTCCTCTATCCCTCCTATCCTCTGCTGTCAGGCTGATTTTCCATAACCTCTCCTCGTAGGACATACTCCTCAGCTCCGGGACCAGTCTTGTTTCAAACCTTTATATTTTCTCTAATTTCTTGAAGTACATGAGGCGTGTGTGTGTGTGTGTGTGTCGCCACTAAATCACAATTAATCTTCACTGGGTCATCTCCTAACCTCGTGTGTCTTGCTGTGTTTGTGGGGCCGCGTCACCTGGTGTAGCCAGGCAGCGTGACCACGGTTTTATGCAGGGTTTTTGCGGTACATTTAACGGGTGTGTCGGATGCGTTAGGTGCGCACGATGCTTGCTTCATCCCCTCCCAACCTCTCAACAACACTGTCAGCTTCCTCCCACTGTCAGCGTTACCACCACACTGTCAGCTGTCACACTAAGCTTTTGAAGGAAAGGAAGACAGCCTGGCTACGAAAGTGAGTGTAGATGGGCGAGACGTGATGTAGTTGAGCGAGATGTACCTACCTAAAGTTATCTTCCGGTAGTTGTGGTTACAAGCTGGAAGATGAGTCAAGACACATGTGCAACATTTGGGTATATTAAGTATATAAACGTTTCTCCTGCTTTACAACCTTCATCAGTCGAATACAAAAGTGACAAATATGGTAGAGAGCAGAAGCAGTGTAGCTGAAGCAGCCAGCAGAGGGAGAGATACATTTCAACAATAAAGCAACATAAATGTTAAACATGTGTCCTACCTGTCTGCTTGTTGATGTTGTGTACCAGGATTTTAATACAGTTGTTGCTACAACAGATTAAAATAAGCCACGGTACGGGTGGGGTTAGAACTCATGGCACAAGTGAGTCGCAGAAACTCCAGGCCAGTATGTAAGCCACTGGGCCAGCTGGCTACAATAAGATTCATCTAACTAGGTATATTTATACGCCATAGAAAGGTTAGTATGGGTCCCGCCATGCTGGTGGGAGATTCATTTGTAAAAATTTGCATTTATGGTCAGTGTTGGACAATGCTAACCTTCCTATGGTGTGCAAATATACCTAGCTGGATGAATCTTATTGTACCAGGTGGCCCAGTGGCTTACTCACTGGCCAGGAGTTTTACGACTCGCTCGCCATGAGTTGTCACCCCACCAGTAACCTAGTTTGTTTGCAATCGTGTTATTACGGTTTCGTGAGTCAAGATTAAAATTATGTCCCGTTAGGTGAGCACTGAGAGGCGGTGCCAGAATGTCTGTCCTGGGGAGGCTCAGTGCGGGGCGTGTAGCTGGCTGGGGGGCACGAGACTCCTTCAGCACCGTTATTATTTTTTTTTGTTAAGGGGAGTTGCTGAAACAATTGTGTTGGGGGCTGATGCCCCCACAAGACCCCCTTCCTCCTAGGTGCCACCCCTGGGTAAGGTCAAGTGACGTCAGGTTAGAGTAATTTCATTTTGGGTAGTTTAGTAAACATTCATCATTTTCTTGCGTTTAGTGAATTATAAACATTCTTAGCAGTGGTCTATAATGTACTCACTCAGGACATCTTTACTGAAAAAAAAGTATCAATAAAGACAGGCAGTAGTGTCGGTTTCCTTCAAGTTATGGGAGGTAATAATCTTCCTTACTACATAAACGTTATTTCTGTTATTGATATTAACATTATCTGTTCACCAGAACTTTGCATTTAAGAGAGCAACCTCATGATAGTCTCTCAGCGCTGAGCCATTGTCAAGTCACAACTCAGGCGAGGAAAGTAGAGAAAGCTAGACGAAAATATTTCCTGTTTCCATCCTACGGTACATGAGACTATGAAGCCGTCAGGTACATGTAGAAAGTACCATGTGTCCCCCCTCCCCCCCCCCCGGGCTCTTCCACCTCCATATACTACGGTAATTTGCTTACTCGATCCTCATCGTCAGTTTCAAAACGTTTCACTAAACCAAAATTTTTTACTTTATTTTTTTTTTTAGCTGGCACCAAGAAGCTTTTGAATCAGTACAAGTATCACTCATGCTTCGAGAATGATGAGAGAATGGTGGGAGAATGATGAGAGAATAATGGGAGAATGATGAGAGAGTGATGAGAGAATAGTGGGAGAATGATGAGAGAATGATGAGAAATGATGAGAAAATGGTGGGAGAATGATGAGAGAATGATAGAGTGATGAGAGAATGAGAGAATAATGGGAGAATGATGAGAGAGTGATGAGAGAATGAGAGAATAGTGGGAGAATGATGAGAGAATTATGAGAGAATGATGAGAAAATGGTGAGAGAATGATGAGAGAGTGATGAGAGAATGAGAGAATAGTGGGAGAATGATGAGAGAATGGTGGGAGAATGATGAGAGAATGATGAGAGAGTGATGAGAGAATGGTGGGAGAATGATGAGAGAATGACGAGAGAATGGTGAGAGAAGGATGAGAGAAGGATGAGAGAAGGATGAGAGAAGGATGAGAGAAGGATGAGAGAATGGTGGGAGAATGATGAGAGAGTGATGAGAGAATGATGAGAGAATGGTACAAGGAAGGTGGGAGAATGGAGTAAGAATGGTGGGAGAATGTGTTGCCCTCCAAGTACCTAACGACCATCTCTAACAATAACTCTTAGGTAGTTGTTAAACGAGTTGTTAAACGAGTTAAACGAGTTGTTAAAGCGGTTGTTAAAAAAGTCATGACTAGCGGTCTTCCAATCAAACCGTACCACGGGTGGGGTTAGAACCTGCGATCAGTGTCACAAAACTCCAGACCGACCCGGGTTCTAACCCCACCCGTGGTATGGTTTGTTTGCAATCGTGTCATTACGATTTCGTGACTCTCAGTCAGTTTTCAAGTCTAATTCTCAGTATATCTACCGACAATTAAAAAATATGTATCTATTATTCTGGTAGATTTTTTCAATCTGATTATCAGTAGTAAATATGAAGGCGTAGCGATCACCTAGATAGGTGATTCATCTCCAGCTAGGAGCTAGGTGAGTGGGATTGGGTGGTTTTGATAAAGATCTGCCTTGTATGGGCCAGTAGGCCTACAGCAGTGTTAGTCCATTCTTATGTTCCCTGCGTCGTCTGTTCCGTTTTGCTGTTATGTTCCTTGCTGTCATGTTCCTTGCTGTCATGTTCCTTGCTGTCATCTACCTTGCTGTTTATCTGGAGTTTATCTGGAGAGTTCCGGGGGTCAACGCCCCCGCGGCCCGGTCTGTGACCAGGCCTCCTTAGGTCAGTGTCCCAGGATGCGACCCACACCAGTCGACTAACACCCAGGTACCCATTTTACTGATGGGGAACATAGACAACAGGTGGAAAGAAACACGTCCAATGTTTCTACTCTGGCTGGGAATCGAACCCAGGCCCTCACCGTGTGAAGCGAGAGCGTTAACCACCAGGCCACCAGAGCCCCTTGCTGTCATCTACCTCGCTGTCGTCTACCTTGCTGTCGTCTACCTTGCTGTCGTCTACCTTGCTGTCATCTACCTTGCTGTCGTCTACCTTGCTGTCGTCTACCTTGCTGTCATCTACCTTGCTGTCGTCTACCTTGCTGTCATCTACCTCGCTGTCGTCTACCTTGCTGTCGTCTACCTTGCTGTCATCTACCTTGCTGTCATCTACCTTGCTGTCATCTACCTTGCTGTCGTCTACCTTGCTGTCGTCTACCTCGCTGTCGTCTACCTTGCTGTCATCTACCTCGCTGTCGTCTACCTTGCTGTCGTCTACCTCGCTGTCGTCTACCTTGCTGTCGTCTACCTTGCTGTCATCTACCTTGCTGTCATCTACCTTGCTGTCATCTACCTTGCTGTCATCTACCTTGCTGTCATCTACCTTGCTGTCGTCTACCTTGCTGTCATCTACCTTGCTGTCATCTACCTTGCTGTCATCTACCTTGCTGTCATCTACCTTGCTGTCATCTACCTTGCTGTCATCTACCTTGCTGTCATCTACCTTGCTGTCGTCTACCTTGCTGTCATCTACCTTGCTGTCATCTACCTTGCTGTCGTCTACCTTGCTGTCATCTACCTTGCTGTCATCTACCTTGCTGTCATCTACCTTGCTGTCATCTACCTTGCTGTCATCTACCTTGCTGTCATCTACCTTGCTGTCATCTACCTTGCTGTCATCTACCTTGCTGTCATCTACCTTGCTGTCGTCTACCTTGCTGTCATCTACCTTGCTGTCATCTACCTTGCTGTCATCTACCTTGCTGTCATCTACCTTGCTGTCGTCTACCTTGCTGTCATCTACCTTGCTGTCATCTACCTTGCTGTCATCTACCTTGCTGTCATCTACCTTGCTGTCATCTACCTTGCTGTCATCTACCTTGCTGTCATCTACCTTGCTGTCATCTACCTTGCTGTCATCTACCTTGCTGTCATCTACCTTGCTGTCATCTACCTTGCTGTCGTCTACCTTGCTGTCATCTACCTTGCTGTCATCTACCTTGCTGTCATCTACCTTGCTGTCATCTACCTTGCTGTCATCTACCTTGCTGTCATCTACCTTGCTGTCGTCTACCTTGCTGTCATCTACCTTGCTGTCATCTACCTTGCTGTCATCTACCTTGCTGTCATCTACCTTGCTGTCATCTACCTTGCTGTCATCTACCTTGCTGTCATCTGCCTGAATAACTTTCAGAAACCTTCTTAGTAATCAACTACGTAGAGATCCAGTCACTGGAACAACACATTATATTTTGACGGTCACTAACACTGTGACAGTCACTGTAACGTGTTACACAGTGACAGTCACTGTAACAACGTATTACACAGTGACAGTGGGTCACAACGTGTTACAGTGACAATCACTGTCACAACGTGTTACGCAGTGACAGTCACTGTATCAACGTTACACAGTGACAGTCACTGTAACGTGTTATACAGTGAGAGTCACTGTAACAGCGTGTTGCACAGTGATAGTCACTCTAACAACGTGTTACAGAGTGACAGTCAATGTAACAACGTTACACAGTGAGTCACTGTCACAACGTGTTACACAGTGACAGTCACTGTAACAACAACGTGTTACACAGTGACAGTCACTGTAACAACAACGTGTTACACAGTGACAGTCACTGTAACAACAACGTGTTACACTGTGACAGTCACTGTAACGTGTTACACAGTGACAGTCACTGTAACAACAACGTGTTACACAGTGACAGTCACTGTAACAACGTGTTACACAGTGACAGTCACTGTAACAACAACGTGTTACACAGTGACAGTCACTGTAACAACGTGTTACACTGTGACAGTCACTGTAACGTGTTACACAGTGACAGTCACTGTAACAACAACGTGTTACACAGTGACAGTCACTGTAACAACAACGTGTTACACAGTGATAGTCACTGTAACAACAACGTGTTACACAGTGACAGTCACTGTAACAACAACGTGTTACACAGTGACAGTCACTGTAACAACAACGTGTTACACAGTGACAGTCACTGTAACAACGTGTTACACAGTGACAGTCACTGTAACAACGTGTTACACTGTGACAGTCACTGTAACGTGTTACACAGTGACAGTCACTGTAACAACAACGTGTTACACAGTGACAGTCACTGTAACAACAACGTGTTACACAGTGACAGTCACTGTAACAACAACGTGTTACACAGTGACAGTCACTGTAACAACGAATTACTCAACAGCTGTGACTAAATTACGAGAGAAATGTTTCAGAAATTATATCTCTGCAAACTTTATTGCTAAAAAAAGAATTTCTAGTTATTTTATACACTACAACAGAAACATTACAACCTCGTAGATTAGGTTTTTATTTGATTTTTTTTAATCGCATGAAAAACTATAATAAACTATAACAAAAAACAAAAAACTTAAAAGGTGTTAAGAGATAAAAATCGAATTTATATTTATAAATTTAGTAAATATATAAACCAGTCAGCAGAAATATAGTAGAGGAATTGAATCAAATTTTCCAGTTCTCTTCTACCCACGTTTTCACCCACTCTCGTCGCTCCCTTCCTTCACCTTATCTATCTCCAGCTCCACCATCTCTTCCTCCTCTCTCTTCACACCAGTCATAAGCTATTTCTAGACCTCAATTGAATTTCCACACCTAGGCCGTAATATTCGCCAAGATGACAGCGACTTCTTGTAGGAGAATGAAAAACGTAAACAAAGGGAAATGTAAATACGCCAGAATATATATGCCTTAGATAAACTATAGACTATCACACACACACACACACACACACACACACACACAAGATTTAAGAACACAGCGCCTCGTTACTGCCAAAAACATAAACATTAGATAAGAGTCAGTAACACTGTCGACACAAGTTACAAAAAGATGCAAGCGAAGGACGCAAGGAACGTCTGAGGAGACACAGGTGAGTTAAACCTTTACGCTTCACTGCCACGACAAGCATGGGAGAGAGAGAGAGAGAGAGAGAGAGAGAGAGGGGGGATGAGAGAAAGAGAGAAGGAAGGATAAGGATAGGAATTACGTAGTGAGGGACACAGCGACACATTCAACAAACATAACAGGTCCCTCGTAGGAAGGTTGGTACCGTAGCTTGCTGGTACATAAACTCTAGTTCCAACCTGTACCTCTCGAGTAACTGTCTTCAGGGTCCATGTGTGTGTGAGAGAGTATGTGTGTGACTAATTGTTATATTGTTTGCCTCAACGACTTCATTTCCGAGTCTTCTGCCTAGCAGCGACTGCATTCTATAATTTGGTAAACGAGACAGTGTCCACTGCCCTCAGACAACTGTGAGACCAAGTGCATTATATCTGAGAGTGCATGTGCATTATATCGGCGAGAGAATGTGCAATATATGTGAGAGCAGCTGCATTATATCTCGGAAAGCAGCTGCATTATATCTGTGAGAGCAGCTTCATTATATCTGTGAGAGCAGCTGCATTATATCTGTGAGAGCAGCTGCATTATATCTGTGAGAGCAGCTGCATTATATCTGTGAGAGCAGCTGCATTATATCTGTGAGAGAAGCTGCATTAGACCTTTGAGAGCAGCAGGTGTCATCTGCTTTTTACTAAGTAAACATACATTATCATTCAACTAAGAACTAACAGTTATTTCCCGTATAAGTACGACAGCTTTCCCTTTTCATTTCTTTCTAATCTTTAAGCACTATATAATATTTTTGTTATTCTAATCTACATTAAGTTAACTCAGATTAACCCACAGTGTTGAGCTGGCAATAAAATTGGACGATATGTATCTAACAATGAAGGTCGTATTTCAGTACGTTAGCGTCTTCGAGGGCACTGTTTAATTTTCAGAATGGGCTGCCTTGCAGGGAAAAGGGGGTGAATTTTGTCTTAGGACTGTGAAGAACCATGTGATTATAATTGAAAAGGAAGTGCATTATATACAGCGCCACGAGGAGTAACGGCAGAGGTGAGATGTATATTGTACTCGTGTGCGGATGGGGATTCATGTTATCAATCCTGGAAGCGAGATAGACAAGACACACACAGTGTTGTTTGCGTCTCACACTTGCTGGAGAACTAATCTATTTCTGGACAAGCAAAACTACACACGTCTCCCTTCAAGCAGGTCCTGTATGGACACTTTCCAGCAGAGCATCAGAGGTAATAATGGTAGAATTACCGACAAACTCTTAGGTAAGAGGACACACATGCAACTAATATGACATTTTACTGTGGCAACGTTTCGCTTTCCAGGAGCTTTGCTAAGCTTGATAAAACTCATGGAAAGCGAAACGTTGCCAGTGTGTGGCAACGCTGCATCTGTGTGGAAGACGAGTAAGACATATGTGCAACATATATCTTAGTAGACGAAACAGTACAGTACAGAAGTGACTAAATATGGAGAGAGAAGAGCAGTGGCAAGGTAAAGATAATACAATCAGTCTCTCAGCCTTGAAGTGGCAGTTCAGAAGTGGTCAGTATTAGACAAGTGTTGGTGCGAAGTTCCTTGGCCTATCCTCAAAGACAGATACAATATAGCTCTTATGTTACAAGACGGGCAGCCTTCAGCAATTTCACTCTTGCTTTTCCCACTTTCTCGAGGTAATCATTCAATTAACGATCCATCACTCCTCGACTAACCCGCAATTGGAACTGGTTCTCTCAGCATCTGTACATTACAGAAATGAAATCAGTTGAGCAAATACATGTTCATTCTCACAGCTGTTTTTGTTCTGTTATCTGTATACAATATACACAACCTTGTATTTTATACAGTGTACTCTAATAAGTATAATATATAATCATGATACTGAGTCACGAAATAGGAATAATACGACTGCAAATAAATCACGGAACGGGTGGGGGTTTGAACCCATGGCCTGTAGTATTACTACTCAGTCGCCATGGGTTAAAATCCCACCCATTCCGTGGTTTATATTGTTTGAGACTGACTCTGAAATAAAACTACATGAATTATGATAACATCTGTTAGCTTTGAAATAACTACATGAACTCTGAGAGCGAGCGAGAGAGAGAGAGAGAGAGAGAGAGAGAGAGAGAGAGAGAGAGAGAGAGAGAGAGAGAGAGAGAGAGAGAGAGAGAGAGCACTGAAGACAATCATGGCCCAGTTCCCACACTATGAATGATCTCCCAAATCAGGTAAATTAGTTCCTCCTCCTCGCGAGGTCAACATCTCCCTTCATTTACACTCTCGCTGAACGCCAGTCAGACAGCCGCGCCTCACTCTAACAAGACACTAGAACTGCGATCCAAGAACTGCTATCCAAGAAACAGTATCCAAGAACCACTATCCACGAACCACGATCCAAGAAACATGATCCAAGAACCACTATCCACGAACCACGATCCAAGAAACATGATCAAAGAACCACGATCCATGAACCATGATCCAAGAAACGCGATCCAACAACCGGTGTTGTTGATATTGATTCACTACCACTTGTTCGTGGTCACAATAATATATATACTGCTTGTGGAGGCTGGTACACCAAACGGGGATAAGAATGAAATTAGCGTAAGTCCTCGGACCAAGAGTAACACACCTAGCTTGGCTGGGTGCTTGGTTCTTGTAGGATTGTGTCGTCCTGTGGGATAAGGCGTCATATGATTTTTCGCTTACCACAAGGCAGGGCCAAAACGGCATGGGTTCGAATCCTCGGCTAATCGCAGTGTTGTTATTGATTCATTACCACTTGTTCTTGGTCACACACACACACACACACACACACACACACACACACACACACACATATATATATATATATATATATATATATATATATATATATATATATATATATATATATATATATATATATATATATATATATATTCTCATTACATTTTTTATGAGTCATCTTATTATCATTTATCTCCATTTTTACCTGATCATTTGTTCAGTCACTGATGATTCCACCAGTCACTCAACATTCCACCAATAAGGGATCATTCCACCAGCCAGTGATTCCTCACCCTACACTACAAGTTCACAAACTTGTCATCAACACTTTCCCTCCCTCACACTGAACAACCTTTCTTCTAGTAATTGCTCTTACCTCTCACTCTCAACTTTTTCTTGGACACTTTCTCCCTCATTTCTCCTTCAACTGCCTTTCCTCCCTCCCTGCCTTCGCCCATAAAAAAGATTAATATAAAAATTTATTTGACTTCATTTTTGTAAGTTTCAAGTTGCCCTAGACGTTTTATAGCATTCAGTATTTACAGTTTTAAGAACAACATGCATATAAATACTTAAAAGAACTGATGTTGTATAGTGTAGAAACACATCCGTCTTAGATCAAGGATGTTGACATTGCGCTCTTCTGATGTGCCCGTGACGCTCTTGCTTTCCACTGACAGCCTTCCTTCGCCCCGTCTCCAGACACTCCATCTCCTGATATTTCACCTTATTCCTACTCTTACTGGAACGCTATTAACCACATCACTCCTGTACACAATGGACATGTAGAAAGAATAATAAACAACCCGCACTTGGGCCAGTAAGTAGGGTTAGATTAGGTAAGGTTTTTCAGGAAACAGCACAAGTGTTTCCTGACGCGGGTCTTAGTAATATGATGACCCGCCACTGGAGCTTTGGGTCATCTGAACGAGGCCTTCCACTGGCTTACTCTCCACCCCTTTAAAAGTTATGGTTATAATTATAACCATTAGGAATCACCATGAACTGGTCACACATTAACTGGGTGACACACCCATCAGCTTCTAACACATTAGCACATCAATTTCCAAACCTCCAAATAGGACGGTATCTCTCGCATCAACAATATTTCATTCGTTAACAAACGTTCATCTAAATGAACGTTCGTTAACCTATAATGAAGTCTGGTTAACAAATAATCGTGGAATAACAAATTGGAGGATTATGTCTGGCAATGTTTTGACTGTGATCAGTTTGTGTGTAGTTTGATCAAGTCAAGTCAGACTCTACGCAGAGTCTGAGTTACATTATTATAATCAAGGGGGAAGCGCTAAACCCGTATGATTATATAGCGCCTGTTGGGGGGGGGGGATGGAAGGTATTCAGGCTTAATTCAGGGAACTGGAGCACAGAGCCAATTCCCTAGATCAAGAGCCCCTCACCAGCGTCCAGGAACCTTTCTTGAGGGGAACAGAGTTACAACTGGATGTATTTCGGCAGCTACGTGATTCGTGAAACGTATTCACATATTTCTTAAGCCCAGCCCACTCTACTTCAATGCATGCAAAAGGAATAGTTCACGGTGGTCATAAGTTCAAATGCATCAACACGTGAAAATGTGTGTGTGTGTGCATGTATACAGGTAAACATATAAGCTTTTATCCGCAGAGAGAGAAACAAAAATATATGATATTAGCAAAATAAATATATTAACATACAAAATACATACACACACACAAGTTATGAAAGCAAACAATAGTTTTATCTAAGGTATTGTAGAGAATATCTGCTTAATATCTGGTGTTTGTTAGCTTGTGTAATGTTGAATTATTTATGTCAAGGTTAACATTGTTATTACCATTTATTAAAGGAAAACTTTTAATTTATTGGTGATATAATGTCAAAAACCATTGTTATTTTAATGTATGTTATTTCCGCGTTACTGTTTTTATATTATTGAGTGTATGTATATATATATATATATATATATATATATATATATATATATATATATATATATATATATATATATATATATATATATATATATCTGTAGTGGAAGGAAGGCGGGGTAGGGGTCGGCCTAGGAAGGGTTGGAGGGAGGGGGTAAAGGAGGTTTTGTGTGCGAGGGGCTTGGACTTCCAGCAGGCATGTGTGAGCGTGTTTGATAGGAGTGAATGGAGACAAATGGTTTTTAATACTTGACGTGCTGTTGGAGTGTGAGCAAAGTAACATTTATGAAGGGATTCAGGGAAACCGGCAGGCCGGACTTGAGTCCTGGAGATGGGAAGTACAGTGCCTGCACTCTGAAGGAGGGGTGTTAATGTTGCAGTTTAAAAACTGTAGTGTAAAGCACCCTTCTGGCAAGACAGTGATGGAGTGAATGATGGTGAAAGTTTTTCTTTTTCGGGCCACCCTGCCTTGGTGGGAATCGGCCAGTGTGATAATAATAAAAAAAAAAAAAATATATATATATATATATATTATATATATATATTTCATTTATATTATTATAAAAATTAATGATTTTGTACCAAAAGTACCTTAGGAAACTTACCTAACCTTATTATAACAAGAGCAATTTAGTCTAATCCAACTAAATATATTTTAGATAAGTTTACAATAATTTAATAATAAGCAAACACAATGAAATATATTTTTTTAGTTAGGTTCAGAATGATTTTCGCGAAATTATTTCATACACAGATTTTCACTTTCCCTATTCGGCAATATATATATTTAAGTGGTGCACCCCATTATTCGCTCAGAGGTCTTTAGTTGTTGATCTCCTACCGACTGGGAAGGACATGAGCAAGACTCCTTTGCTTCCTTTCACATAACCTCATATACGAACACCTTTTTCAATGTAGAAGTTCTCCCTTGTGTTGTGTCTGCAGCCTATGTCCACTTTGTGAACTCTGTCATTGTAACTTTATTATTGACAGTCTTGTGAGGAACATCCGTCACTCTGAACTTCATTCAGAGCATCCAGTAAACACTACTACTCTTTCAATAACACACATATTTTATGATTGTTGACCTAGTTTCTGCTCCTTAAAAGTGGTGTCAGCATAGGGCATGTAAACTTAAACTGTGTTCCGGCTTTGAACAGCCACTGTAGAGTAGTACGAAATTTGATGCAGTTGTCCCGTGAGGACAGACTCCTTAACTGGAGTGCACTACATGTCTTTCAGTTGACTGACTCGAGTTTGATAATGGTAGCGTTTGGTTACATTTAGTGTGTCGATCCATATCTACACTAGTGTGAATTAAGTCTGAAAGAGTAAGAAATTCGCTTCTGCATACCAAGCAGTGAGTAATATTAGTGTTTATCCAGCTTTGTGAACTCAGCCATTTCTAGGATTTATGAACGTTGTTTCTGATTGTCTTGTTGGTGCCTACACCATGTAATGTGGACTTAGTATATGACTAGACAGCATCTGCACACCTGCACTGAATAATCAGGTTAGTCTGATTACCATATTTCATTAGTTATTTATTTTGTATCTTCTGTTTCTTACGCAAACTATAAATTTATTTGTCTTTATTAAATAAAGATAAGTGCATTATATAATTTTTATTTTACTGGTGAACAAGATTTTTGTTTTGAAACTTAGAGATGACTTACCCAAACCAGGTCCTGCTTTTGTAAGCGGAGGTAAACATGTTTCACAAGCACTTTCTGCGTACACAACAAAAATTAATCTCTGATTATGACTGATTGGCTGTCAGGGCACACATAATACACATCGCTTATAAAATACCACCAATTGGTCTTATCAGGCAATCACAAACCGGTTCTAGCATCAATTGGCTTTATCAGCCAAACATAAACTGGTTTTCCACAGCCAGCGATCAACTTCATGAACATCATTAACGGAGGGAAAAAAATAAAATAGCAGAGATAAGTAATTTTCTGATTCCTTTGGCTTACGCAATCTGTTAAAATTATCAGACTTTCTCATCTTTAGCGACCATATTTAGGACACAGACTATTGTTAGGGGGGAGGGGAAAGAAGGGGAATACAGGGAGGATAAAGGGGGAAGAGAAAAGAGGGAAAGAGAAAGTGAAAGAAAATAGGAAGAGGAAAGAAGGTGGAAAGGGATGAGAAATTTGAAGAGGAAGGGAAAAAAGCACTAAGCCACGGAAAAACAAATGGAAAATCTTCCCTTCAAGGCCAATAATGATAGTGACATTATCAGTAATCCTGAGAGACACAAACACACGTGTCATATTCACAACAATGTTCGTGTGAGGACCTCAGCTGGGCTCGGGCTAGCCGGAGGCACTCACGCGCGACCCTCCCAGCTGGGGTACGTGACGTGGGTGACTCTCCTAACTGGGGTACGTGACGTGGGTGACTCTCCCAGCTGGGTTACGAGAAGTGGGTGACCCTCCCAGCTGGGGTACGTGACGTGGGTGACTCTCCTAACTGGGGTACGTGACGTGGGTGACTCTCCCAGCTGGGGTACGTGACGTGGGTGACTCTCCTAACTGGGGTACGTGACGTGGGTGACTCTCCCAGCTGGGGTACGTGACGTGGGTGACCCTCTCACCTGGGGTACGTGACGTGGGTGACCCTCCCACCTGGGGTACATGACGAGAGTGACCCTCCCACCTGGAGCACGTGACGTGGGTGACTCTCCCAGCTGGGGTACGTGACGTGGGTGACCCTCCCAGCTGGGGTATATGACGTGGGTGACCCCGCTGGGGTACGTGACGTGGGTGACCCTCCCACCTGGGGTACGTGACGTGGGTGACCCTCCCACCAGGGGTACGTGACGTGGGTGACCCTCCCAGCTGGGGTACGTGACGTGGGTGACCCTCCCACCTGGGGTACGTGACGTGGGTGACTCTCCCAGCTGGGGTATATGACGTGGGTGACCCAGCTGGGGTACGTGACGTGGGTGACCCTTCCAGCTGGGGTACGTGACGTGGGTGACCCTTCCAGCTGGGGTACGTGACATGGGTGACCCTCCCACCTGGGGTACGTGACGTGGGTGACTCTCCCAGCTGGGGTACATGACGTGGGTGACCCAGCTGGGGTACGTGACGTGAGTGACCCCTCCCAGCTGGGGTACGTGACGTGGGTGACCATCCCAGCTGGGGTACTGACGTGGGTGACTCTCCCAGCTAGGGTACGTGACGTGGGTGACCCTCCCAGCTGGGGTACGTGACGTGAGTGACCCCTCCCAGCTGGGGTACGTGACTTGGGTGACCCTTCTAGCTGGGGTACGTGACGTGGATGACCCAGCTTGGGTACGTGATGTGGGTGACCCTCCCAGCTGGGTTACGTGACGTGTGTGACCCTCCCAGCTGGGGTACGTGATGTGGTGACTTCTCTCTTGGGGTACAACGTTGCGTGGTGACTTCCTCCATTGGGGTACGTGACGTGGGCGTGGGATCATACTGTGGGCACTCCGCCCGGAATGATTTGCGAGAGCACAACACTGTATTGACTCCCCACCCTGGTTAACTTTCACTCAAACATGCACTGCACTTGCTGAGTGAAGCATTTGCACTTACCACTTGGTTGTTAAGGCCAAACATTATATGTTTGTGTGTTTGTGTGCACTTGTGTGAATATCCCCTATGAAACAAGAGAAGATGTTCTGATTTTGAAGACTCGTTTCCGGTATTTGCTTTCTCAACTTGGTTAGGTTAGGGCCAGGTGATAGATGCATCAATGTTGATAGATGCATCAATGTTGACAGATGCGTCAGTGTTGACAGATGCGTCAGTGTTGACAGATGCGTCAGTGTTGACAGATGCGTCAGTGTTGACAGATGCGTCAGTGTTGACAGATGCGTCAGTGTTGATAGACTCATCAGGGTTGAATGCATCATTCATCTTCAAACGAGACATTTTTCAAATTATCGAAAGAAAAGAAATAATACAATTTCATTAAATAACATTAGTAAAGTGGCAGCTCCCGGTCCCAAGTCAGTCCTAATTTGTCTCTAAGTCGAAGTCACCAGCACTGAGAGTGTCAAGCCGATCAAACGAGTGATTTTGTATATATCTCAGTGAAACTTCTATGCTGTTTGGTAAATGAACAGAGATGCAACTAATGTGACTCTTTATCATGGCAACGTTTCGTTCTACAGGAGCGTGAGTGAAACGTTGCCACAAAATGTCACATTTAGTTATATCTATGACCTGTGACCTAACATCTGTCAGTAATTCTTCCATTACTGCTATATTATTATTATTTATAAATTTGGCCAATTACCTACGCGGCCCAGTAACAATTTCCAACTTTCCTCTTTCTAACGTTACTAGTTTGAATCCTATCGCTAGCAGCGTCTTTACGTTATAGCTCCGAAACCCTTGCAAAAATATGCCATTTAACAATTACACAGTCAACTAACAGTACAAGCCTTCCTATAATTCGTATATACCATTGTTGAAAGTGTGAAGCTGGTCTGTAGAACCATTCTCAAGGTATCCTTCTAAAACTGATGCTCTGTGTAGGTGTAAAATGGCACCTACACAGCCCTAACCTGCCTCTTTTTAAGATGAATTCACGCTTAAGGTTTGAAGCCGATAAGATGAGGCATTGTCAAGTTATCACACTGAATCCTAAGAGGAAGTAAAAATATAATTGCAGAGAAAGTGTTGATTACAGTCGCCTCATATAGCTCAGTACGCACGCAATAGTCACTACCATCTGCGACGCTGTTAACACCTTCACTCCTGTGACACTCTCTCCATCATCCTTACTGGTACTACCTAAACCTCCGCCTACAACCCTCCACACACACACACACACACACACACACACACACACACACATAGCCATATGCATACGTGCACACAAACGTGTCCTTCCCATTCCATACCAGGAGGTTTCCTCCTCCCTACCATTAACCGTACTTGTCACTTGTGGGTGTGTCACCATACCTGTCAGCCGCTTGAGTGTCTGTGTGGGTGTTAGTGTGTGCGTATGTATGTGCGTGTATGTACTCACCTATATGTGGTTGCAGGAGGTCGATTCACAGGTCATGTTTGTGTGTGTGTACTCACCTATATGTGGTTGCAGGGGTCGAGTCATAGCTCCTAGCCCCGCCTCTTCACTGGTCGATACTAATTCACTCTCTCCCTGCTCCATGATATTTGTCATACCTCTTCTTAAAGCTATTTATGGAACTTGCTTCCACTACTTCACTCTCCAGATTATTCCAGTTCCTGACAACTCTAAGACTAAAGAAATACTTCCTAACATCCCTATGACTCATCTGGGTTTTCAGTTTCCAACTGTGTCCCCTTGTTTCTGTATCCCATCTCTGAAGCATTTGATCCTTGTCCACCCTGTCAATGCCTCTTAGTATTTTATACGTTATCGTGTCACCTCTATCCCTCCTATCCTCTAGTGTCATCAGATTGAATTCCCTTAACCTCTCCTCATAAGACATACCCCTCAGTTCCGGGACTAATTGTGTTGCAAATTTTTGCACTTTCTCCAATTTCGTGACGTGTTTGACTAAGTGAGGGTTCCATGCTGGTGCTGCATATTCCAGTATAGGCCTTACGTACACTGTGTACAATGTCGTGAATGACTCCTTACTCAGATGTCTAAATGCCAATCTCAGGTTTGCCAATCTCCCATATGCTGCAGCAGTTATTTGATTGTGTGCCTCAGGGGACATGTTCGTTATAATGCTTACCCCAAGATCCTTTTCTTTAACTGACGTTTGCAGCTGTTGGTTTCCTAACCTGTACTCCGTCTGCGGTCTTCTGTGTCCTTCCCCAATCTTCATGACCTTACACTTACTGGGGTTAAACTCCAGGAGCCATTTGTCAGACGATACTTGTAGTTAGTCCAGATCCCCTTGTAATCTTAACTGGTCCTCGCCCACTTGTATTCTCCTCATCAGTTTCACATCATCAGCGAACAGTGACACTTCTGAATCTATTCCTTCCACCATGTCATTCACGTATACAAGAAACAGCACCGGGCCTAGGACTGAACCTTGTGGAACCCCACTCGACACATTCGCCCACTCCGACACTTCAGCACGTACCAACACACGTTGTTTCCTTCCTGTCAGGTATTCCCTGATCCATTGCAGTACTTTCCCCGTTATTCCTGCCTGCTCCTCTAATTTTTGCACCAGTCTCTTGTGTGGTACTGTGTCAAAAGCCTTCTTGCAATCTAAGAAGATGCAATCTACCCATCCCTCTCTCTCCTGTCTTACTTCTGTTACCTTATCGTAGAACTCAAGTAAATTTGTGACACAGGATTTCCCATCTCTGAAGCCATGCTGACTGTCATGTATGAGCCCAATCTTTTCAATGTGTGTGTGTGTGTGTGTGTTCTCATGTAATTGTGGTTGCAGGGGTCGAGTCATAGCCCCTGGCCCCTGTATGCGTGTGTGAGCGCGCGCCAGTATAAGGAGCGCTACTGGTCATAGTATTAAAAATCGCTGCCTTCAGAGAGTTATATCCTATATCACTTAACCACAGTCCGAGGAGGTATTCTCAAGTTATCTCACGACAACCTTGAAAGATAAAACAATCCAACAACCACTACAGTTACCCCCCTTATCAGAGGATACCTAATGAATGATGACAACAATGCTTAATTAAAGTGTTCTATAAACACAAAATATACAGTATTATGTTAATTCACTGGTGGTACACTATGGAGAGAGGTTGGAACCTTCCTTGACCCAGTACTAGATCTGGCTTCTTGGTTTATCTAACAAAACACTATTACATTGTAACATGAGATGGTAGGTTTCCTACCCCATTAAAGCACTAAATGTGTTTCGGTCGCTAAGAGATCCTTGAAAAGGAATCCTTGTATCCCTGTAACCCCCGCCCCGTCTACCCCAGTGGAATCCTTGTATCCCTGTAACTCCCGCCCCGTCTACCCCAGTGATCCGATGATGGTGTACCAGTATCGCATAAGCTCAGCCTCCTCTACCTCACTGCAGGTAAAAAGAATCGTACAGAGTGTGGCAGAAGTTTATAATGCATTTAAATAGCATCTTTGAAGCTATGAAGACAATTAGAAGAGGCCTTCCCGGGCAGCGGGGGCGTTGACCCCCCTTGAACACCCTCCAGCTATAGCAGTTTTTTCAATAATAATGGGAGATGAGCAATGACACAGCCCAAAACCAATTAAAATCTTCCACTGAGAAACACCAGCAGTGGAAGTTTAAAGCCAGTCAGAAGAAGCATTCTCTAGCTATCATACAAAGATCAGCATCTCAAAACTCACCAGAACTAAACCTGAATCATATAAAATGAATTCCCATTTTATTGACACTGAAGGTTTGAAACCAATCGAATGAGCCATTCGCAGATTATTACATGCAAACCATTATTACATTTTTTCCCAATTTCTTACATAAAAATGACAAACTGGCACCTATAAAGCCGAAAATCATTCACAGTCTCGGTGGTTAACGCTCTCGCTTCACACGGCGAGGGCCTGGGTTCGATTCCCAGCCAGAGTAGAAACATTGGACGTGTTTCTTTCCACCTGTTGTCTATGTTCCCCATCAGTAAAATGGGTACCTGGGTGTTAGTCGACTGGTGTGGGTCGCATCCTGGGACACTGACCTAAGGAGGCCTGGTCACAGACCGGGCCGCGGGGGCGTTGACCCCCGGAACTCTCTCCAGGTAAACTCCAGGTAAATAAGGGTTACAATGTGGGTTTTACAGGTTTTGGGTATTGTGTGGTTTACATGTTATAATATACTAATTACAGAGGGGGCCACTAGGACACCTAGCATGGCTAGGCATTTCGGGCAGACTTAGATTAATTCTTAACATTAAATCCTTACAGATTATGGTAATAAGGCTAAGTGACTACATCATAATTTGTGAGTTTAGCAATGTGAATGCTTTTGTTTTGGCACAATACAAAGGGTCTATATTGGAGTATCATAGGCAAACTTATGACTAGTTAGGATTTATTATTTTAAGATTAAGATTAGTATTTCTAGGTTTATAGTCAGTGGGTGAGTGAGTGTAATTGTGAACCAACAGGTGGTTATCATGTAGTTAGTTGTCGGGGTGTATCAGGGAGATAAGATGTTTTCTAACTGTAGTTTTGAAAGTGATGAATGTGTCTGCAGTTCTAGAGTTTTCAGGTAGGGTGTTCCAGATTTTAGGTCCTTTGAAATATATTGAATTTTTGTAAAGGTTTAGTCGAACACGGGGAATGTCATAGAGATGTTTGTGTCTGGTGTTATGCCAGTGGATCCTGTCACAACTATCAAGAAAGCGTTTTAGGTAAAGGTTAATATTGGAATTTAAGGTCCTGTAGATATAGATTGCACAGTAGTAAGTGTGGATGTTCTGTACAGGGAGTAAGTTTAGATCTATGAAGAGTGGGGGGGGTGTTGCCAGGGATGGGATTTACTGATTATTCTTACTGCAGCTTTTTGTTGGGTTATTATTGGCTTTAAGTGTGTTGCTGCAGTTGATCCCCAAGCATAGATAGCATAGGTGAGGTATGGATATATAAGTGAATGGTATAGTGTGAGAAGGGCAGTTTGTGGCACGTAGTATCGTATCTTTAGGAGGATCCCCACCGTTTTGGATATGGGTGCTGAAATTTAGGTTGTTGTCGAGGTATAGGCCAAGGAATTTGTCCTCATTATGTCTGGCAATTAGAGTGTTGTCGATCTTAATGTTAAGCTGCGCAACACCTGCTCTGCTACCAAGCATAACATAGTAGGTTTTGCCAGTGTTAAGTGTAAGTTTATTGGCTGTCATCCAAGTCGATATTTTGAGCAGCTCCTCGTTAACAATGGTGTTGAGGGTGGCAAGGTTAGGGTGGGAGATGACGTAAGTCGTGTCTTCAGCATAGAGAATGGGTTTCAGGTGTTGGGATATGTTTGGAAGATCATTGATGTAAATGAGGAAGAGCAGGAGTCCATGGACACTTCCCTGCGGAACTCCAGTATCAAGTGGCCGTATTAATGAGGCTGTGTCTTTAATGGTGACATACTGATACCTATTAGAAAGGTAGGATTTAAAATATGCAAGCGCATGTCCTCTTATACCATAGTGGTCAAGTTTGTGGAGTAGGATGCCGTGGTCTACTGTGTCAAACGCTTTTCTTAGGTCAATAAAAATTCCTAGCGGATATTCCTTATTTTCCAATGCTGTGTAAAGCAGGTCTAGCATTTTTATAATGGCATCGTTAGTGCTTTTATTTTTCCTGAATCCAAATTGGCAGGGGTTGAGTATGTTTTGTGACATGTAAATGAATATAGTCTCCTGTGCGCGAGTTTCTCGAAGATTTTGGATAGCAATGGTAAGTTTGATATTGGCCTATAGTTGTTTACATTCAATTCAAATTCAAAGTTTATTCTCTATAAGGATTACAATGCTGAGTTTACAGAATTTGGTTATTGTGCGGTTTACATGTAGTAAAGTACTAATTACAGAGGGTGCCACTAGAAACCTAACATGGCTAGGCATTTCGGAGAGACTTAGATTAATTCTTAAATTTAAAATATTACAAATTATGAGGTAAGTTGGTATTATGGCTAAGTTACTAAATACTAGTTTGTGAGTTGGTGTAACCCTTGCTGTCTTGAGTAGTGTCGGGAAAGTGCTAGTTTCTAGTGACTTGTTAAAAAGTAATGTAATAGCATGCAAAAGGACATGGGCCGCTCACTTGTACAATAATGGTGGGACGTGAGACAGATTCCCCGAGTTATTTTTAAGTGACTTTATGATCGCGGTGACTTCCGTGGGCTCAGTTGGTACAAGATAGAAGGAATTTGGGAAATTCCCATCTAGGTAGTCCCCGTCACGGGCATTGGTACGTGGGATTTTACTGGCGAGATTAGATCCTATGTTTGAGAAGAAGTCGTTTATCTTGTTAGCTGTATCAGTGGGATGCAGTGGTGTTTCATTAGGTTTAGTTAGAACAATATTCTTGTTTTTTTTCAGTTTGTGGGTCCCCAGAATCTGGGAAAGTGTTTTCCAGGTCTTTTTTTATATCTCCTCTTGTGTCAGTGAATCTGCTGGAGTAGTATAGTTGTTTGGCTTTCTTTATTACTTTGGTGAGAACTGATGAATATTGTTTAAGAATATCTTTGTGTATTAAGCCCTGTCTATATTGCTTTTCATATTGGTGTTTCTTATCAATGGATTTCAGAATGCTGCTGGTTAGCCATGGGCAACCAAGCCGTTTATTCATGATCTGTTTCGTTTTTATAGGACAATGTTTGTTGTATAGTCTAAGTATTTTGTTAAGAAAAATGTCTGTCCAATCGTCAGTACCATTGGCACTGGAGAATTCTGTAGGCCAGTCAACAGTGTCTAGGTCTGCTGTGGAATTCCTAATTGAGGCCTCGTTATGGAGCCTAAATGAAACTTTGTTGTATTCGAGTGGTGGCTTACTAATGTTTGTTAAGAGGAAGGTAGGGTAGTGGTCTGTAATGCTGTCTGTGATTATCCCCGATTTAAGGGGGGCTAGTATATTGGTCCATATGTGGTCTATTATGGTTGCACTTGTCTCAGTCAGCCTGGTTGGCTTAGTTATTGTTGGTATGAGAAGTGTGTTGTTCATATTGTTGATGAAATCAGTTACAGTCTGATCATCTGGTAGGCCAAGGTTGATATTGAAGTCTCCAGCTAAGAGAAGGTGGTGCTTGTTCATTTGTCTGTTTGTTATTAGTAACATTAGATTCTCACTGAAGTTTGGGATGTTTGTGTGGGGTATCCGGTATATGGCACCGATTGTTATAGGCATCTTGAGGTTTTTTACAGTAAAATTAGCAAAAATGTATTCCCAATATTCATCACTAAAGCAATTAGTGCTAATACAAGATAGTTGGTTAGAGTAATAGATTGCAGTACCACCCCGAACTTGGTATGGTCTGCAGTTGTGGATTGCTGTGTAACCTGGTAGTGGGTAGATATCTATTGTGTAAGAAATACCAGTATTTAGCGCTGAAAGCCGAACATAAACGTCATTCAACAGCTATTGAACAGAGAATAATTTACTCAACAAAACTAGCAAATCAAAATTTTCGCAACCTAAAATCAAGGCGAAGCTTTCTTTGAAGAAAAAAAATGCATTTTCTACTTAGCGTAGAGAATCCAGCGATTCCAGTTTTATCAACTATGTTCGTAAAACGACAAATTTGTATATACACGGACTAAACCACACGGAAATCGTCGTTTTCCTGCTCTTTGTCGTCCATTAAGCTTGAAACCTCTCAGAAAAGACACACAAAGTTATTGCATAGAAAAAAAATATCACATTCGAAAAAATAGAACAAACTTACTTAAACAGTCCAATAACAAACTTAACTTTGAAAATGGTACATAATACCGACGAGCTGATAAATAAGATACATGTGCAACATGTGCACATGTATCTTATTTATCAGTTATCTTTATTGTTGAAATGTTTCACTTACGCGCTGGGCTTCTTCAGTCAGATATAGAGAATGGACTGTAGACAGCAGGGGTGGTGGCAACGTAATGATGTAATCAGTCCAGTAACCTCAGAGAAATAGTTTGAGGTGGTCAGTCCCTCAGCCTGGAGAACAGTCAGTATGTACACTTTGTAGAGTCGCTGGAACACTGATTCATTGATAATGTGTTGGTCGAATATTTTGTCGGTGGGTTTGGGTTTGACAGGGACGTGCCAAGTATGGACCAGTAGGCCTGCTGTAGTGTTCCTCCTTTCTTTTATTCTTGTGAGCAAACGCTGAGAACGTTATTTTGCAAATGTTTCAGTCCTGGGGGCATTGCTCACTCGTAAAGTAGGAGTGAATAACGTCCCAGGGAGGAAACGTTTCCACAGTAACACGTCTAAAGTGTCTGTTCATGTGGCACCGAACTATAACAGACTCACCAGTTTAACTCTTCAAGCGGTCACGTGGTTTCGCCATGTGGGCGATACATTGTTCATCGCTCCGTCAAGCCAAAAACAACTTCAACAGTGAGATAAAAAAAAAGAGCAGTATTAGGATATTTTATTGAGAAAACGTTTTGCCCCGAATGGTTTCTTCAGTCAGAACTAATAAAGCCGAAACGTCTCCTCTATAAAATAGGATATTACTGCTCATGTATCTTATTACATGTAAGTCCGTATTTTATATCATATCTTAATACAACTACTACTACTAATAATAATAATAATAATCTTTTTTTCTACAAGTACATTATACAACTATCACAGACTTAGCTGACATCATTGGCATACTATATAGAAAGCCCCTGGATATACAGAATATATTGGGCAACTTAGGTAAGTAACAAAAAAAGGCACAATACCGTGACTGGAAAGATACACAAATAACCCGGTCCAAGTCGGACCGAAACGTCGTCGTAGGCCCCTCTCTTCTATATGCGGGTTATTTGTGCAACTTAGGTAACTCTTGCTCCCCAGCATGCGACCCGCAACACTCGTCTTACACCCACGTACCTTCTTACTGATAGGTGAAGACGGACAGCAGGTATAAGGAAACATGCCCAATGTTTCATCCGTGCTGGGGTCGATCCCGGGACTCTCAGTGTGTGAGCTGAGGACACTATAAACCAAGCCACGAACACCCAACAATGTGCAGCCTCAACAGGGTGCAGCAGTCCATTTAATTCATCCTAGAGGAGGCAGCTAATGACAGCCTCCCTTTGCTAGATGTACTTCTCATTATAAACGACAGCCACAGCAATCAAAGTATACACGAAACCTATCAAGAAGAACGACATGATACACTAATGTAGTACTCTTACCACGACCAAAAAATTAAACGAGGTGCACTCATTGGCATGTTCTTACGTGACTACAGGATCTGAACATCTGAAAGAAGAGTGCAACATTCTCTAACACGTCTTCCTGACGTAGGAATTTCACCCACACGTTATCCGGAACTGCAGACACCGAGCACACCCAAAAGTCTTCATTTCACAGAAACTGGAGAAAACAGACAGAAGGACTGATGAAGCAACTCGTGACGAAATGTTGCCTTTAATAATTGTGCTGAACTGTAT